>NC_092809.1:76452434-76752434 GCF_040954645.1 Diabrotica undecimpunctata | reverse complement strand
TAATTCTTTTCCAAGACATCTGTTAACAAATCAATATAAAAATTATCTATTTACAATTATTAATTGTCTTACTTACTAGTCGTGAGATTACAGTTTATGTTATACTTTATGAAACAAAACATTACACATAAATTAATTTTTTTTTTAATTTCTTAAAATAACTATACTGTCACTATATATGTCATTGTCATGTTGGTTTGATTAATATACATATATGAATGAATATACAGTATAGTGTATTTTTATGTATGAGAGAGTAATAAAACAATAAATTATGTATGCAAATCCCTAAACTGTTGATACGGGTGACTCAATGAAAAACAGATATTTGTCAACAAGTTTACAGAAGTATATAGGAAAACAATTTTAAATTGAGTATGACCACCAGGTATAAAGGTTGGAGCAGAATAGAATACAATAGTTGTGAGGGTTACTAATCCCTAAATAAGGTTGCCAGTGTCGGAGTGATGGAGGTTAACAGGTACTAATGAATTTGCAAGAAATGTAAGATGTTTATTTTATTGGTTATATATAACCAATACAAGTTTAATAAGTACCTACCTATTTGCAAAATAAAGTTTAATTCTTTAGATAAAATAAAACGTTTAATTTTATCTATTTGCAAAATGAAGTTTAATTCTTTGCCTATTTGCAAAATAAAGTTTAATTCTTTAGATAAAATAAAACGTTTTATTTTATCTGAAATAAGTGCATTCCACGAAGTAAAGGTTTCAACAATCAAACATTTAATTCTTTAATTCTAGGAATCTACGACAGTAATTGACTAGATAATTACCTTCTAAACTTACTCCACAGAAAATGTGATAGTGGGTTTTTCCATTTTGTATATAGGAAGGTCCAAGTGGCGTATTCAAAATTCTTAACAGTTCACTAAAAGTAGGTACTTCAGTTGCAAGGTGCAGTTTATTGTGTATACTAGTGTTATGGAAAATTTGGAAGTGCCGTGTTAACGCCGAAAAATTGGTCCTCTAACAGTTAATGAAAAAACATTAATATTTAATTGTTTTAAATCATTTACAGACAAACGTTTATGTGAAAGTGTTGATGAGACCGTTCAGTTAGTTAGCAGTACACTTGGTGTTGGGAAATCTACGATTTACAGAGTTATTAAAGAAGAGAAATGTGGTAGTTTTCAAATGCTACGTAATGCTCCAGGGAAACCAAAATTTCAAATAGAATATCATTTTAAAGAAGGACTTCGACGGAAAGTGCATGAATTCTTCTTTAGACAAGAATTTCCAACATTGGATAAAGTTCTTGTCTCAGTTCGAGATGATAAGGATTACCCAGAAATGAGTCGAAGTACGTTATGGAAACTTTTAAAAGAAATAGGCTTCCGCTGGAAAAAGAATCCCAGAAAGTCTATTTTATTAGAAAGAAGCGATATTGTTATATGGAGAAGACATTTTCTAAGAACCATAAAGGAAATGAGAAACCAAAAAAGAAAAATATTTTATCTTGATGAAACATGGATCAACGAGGGTCATACACCAAATAAATTTTGGCAGGATGAAACTGTTACAAGTCAAAGGCACGCTTTTGTAAATAACTTATCTACTGGTTTAAACCCACCATCAGGAAAGGGACGCAGGCTGATAATAGTACACATTGGCAGTTCAGACGGTTTTGTTGAAGGTGGTTTATTAACTTTTGAATCAACTCGTACCGGTGACTACCATGAAGACATGAACGCTGATGTCTTTCAAGAATGGTTCGAACAAATGATAGATCTTCTTCCTAAGAACTGTGTAATAGTAATGGATAGTGCAAGTTATCACTCCAGACTTATAGAAGGACTGCCCACAACCAAGTGGTTAAAAAAAGACTTGCAGAATTGGCTGAGTTCAAAAAATATTACGTACCATCCCGGATCTATAAGAAAGGAACTTTATTCGTTGTGTGCCCTTCATAAAGAAAAATTTAAAAAATACGAAATTGATGAAATTGCCAAAAATCGTGGAATGACAGTACTTAGATCCCCACCATATCATTGTGAATTAAACCCGATTGAACTGGTATGGGCACAGATAAAGAGTGAAGTTTCAAGAAAAAATGCCACTTTTAAAATTCATGTTAAACAGTTGTTTTTGGAGGCCGTAAATAATGTAAAACCTGAAAATTGGGAAAAGGCAGTAAATCACACTATTAAAGAAGAGGAAAAAATGTGGAAGCTGGACAATATTACTGATAAAATGATCGAGCCAGTTATTATAAATCTTGGTTCTGAAAGTTCATCTTCTGAATCTGATTTGGATTTGTAACAAGTAGCTGTAAGTTTTATATTAATATTTTTATTCATCTAGTTAACATACCTTAGACGGTTTTAAAAACTCTTTTTCTCTTTTGTAATTTTTAAAAATTAAAAAAAATGTGAATTTTTTAAAACCCTTTTTAATGTAGGCCAGTCAGTTCTAATATAGTGTGTGATAAAAGAGGTCACTTTTGTTTACATACACATAACACTTTATAACACTGAAATAATTCATTTATTTTTTACAATTATTCAAAGTAATTTTTCAATTAATCTTGAGCACGCCCATGGAGTGGTCGGAGCTACCAGTTAAAATTATGCTAATTACTCTCTCGTTCATAAAAATAAACTATAACTAAATACCAACAATAAAAAACAAATCGCAGTAAAAACAGCAATCCAAGAAATAAACAATAATCTAACAATCAACACCTTAATACCAATAACACCACAAACTTTTGGATCTTTACCTTATATTCCATTCTTAACACCAAAACTTCTCAAATTATTTAAAGAATTAGAAAACATAAAAATTGCCACTAGAAATGTTAAAACCATAGCACATTTATACACTAAAACTAAAGATTCTTTAACAACCAAGGAAAGTTCTAAAATAGTGTATCAAATACCTTGCTCAGACTGTGATAAGGTTTATATAGGAGAAACTTCTCGCACATTACACAACAGAATTATTTTTCACAAAAGTGATGTAAAAACAAACAAATCACAAGCTTGTGCATTAGCCGACCACTTCATCAATCTAAATCACACATTTAATTTTTCACAAGCTTCAATTCTAGAGAGGCAGAAAAATGAAAAAAAAACGGTTATTTTTAGAAATGACACATCTACAGAAAAATAAAAAGTGTATAAATAGAAAATCAGATATTGACAAATTAAGTAACATTTATTGTTACATATTAACATATCAATATACAATTGGCCTAACATCATAATCTCATTTTCTATCTACATCCCAACATTAAAAAATTCATATTATGCTTAAGCTAAACTGACAAGATTAATTTATTTTTCATCAACAATTAAATTAATAATAATAAAAACTATTGTTACTTGTTTTGTTTTCCACATAAAGTAACTGTATATTCATTCATATATGTAGATTAATCAAACCAATGCAGTACTTGTGACGTGGGCGGCGTAGGTATGGCAGGTGTCTGGACAACGTTTATACCCAAAAGATTTTTCACAATACCTACTCATTTGGGCCTGCAATATTGTACATTTATATTGCTGGTTCAATTTATTAAACAAATAAACTGTATTTATGATACTCACTCCAAACAGAACATCGACAGCAACTTTTTTTTACCAGGTCAAGGTTTTGCGAATTGGTGAATAGTAGCTAGCCAATTCGTCAGAAAGATTGATACCTTTTTTTGATTATTGTATTTCAATATCATATTAGGCTTTGGACGCGGATTTCGACCTGTATTCATCGTTTGTTCATCTGCGTGACAAGTAGACATCATAAGGACGTCCCTCTTGTCCTTCCATTTTAGAATCGCCACATTATTTTTTGTGCAGCAATTTGCTCTCCTCGCTTTAATTTTTTTTGTTTTTAACCAATAAAGGTAAGTTTTTTACAATTTTTTCTCAATGTCCCACAAAGATCAGTTTTGCGTTGAAGCAAGTATTCAGCTAACGGAACACTGGTGTACCAATTATCTGCAACAATCATTTTCCCTTGGTCTAAAAGTTCTTCACAAATCTCAACAATTACTCTTCCACGTTTATCAAGATTGGAGATTTGAGGATCTTGGTCAGAATAGACTTTATATTTCCAAACATATGCATCATCAGTTCTGGCTTTGTAAATCTTTAGTTCATACTTGTGAGTTTTGTTTGGATTATACTGACGAATCAGCAGTCGTCTGTGAAAGGAAACGTCTGTTTACAAGGGAATATTAACAGGTTTGTTTTGTTTTGATTTTCTACTAATGTCATAAACGTCATTTGTCAATTAAGTAAATAATTTCACGTATTTTGTTGTCTTAGAACATAAAGTAGACCTAAGTTTATCGCAATTGATAAGTTGTCTATGTCTATTTCTTATTTGATACAGGGTAAAATGGATAAAATGAGGAAAATACGCACATACCACATATGGTCTGCGGACTCACGAGACAACTTTTGGTCATTTTTGTCCACAATGTCCACAGTTCATCTGTGGTATACTTTAAAACAAATGTCTTTTAATTACATATTTATATATTTTATCTTTACTTATTTATATTCAGAAGATATCAATTTTTACAAAAACCTAACTGGACTTAAAAGCAATTTCCACTCTAAAACCTGGACAGTGGATCTGTTAAGAAAAAATGTAGGCAATGATTTTCTTTAGGCTTGGTTAGATAATATATCTAATTCTACAGGGTTAGGGTCTATGTAAAACGTATTGAGATCGCTGGTTTAATAATTAGAATAATAACGAAAAAATGCAATATGCGATTGTGGATAACATTAGTCATGGATTAAAAATAAGAAAACTACCTCGCGTAACGCATTAAATGTTATCAATTCGTGAAAGCTCACTTACCTTTTTGTTGGAATGTGTTTATTAGCAGGTAGCGACGGTCGCATATAAGGTCGACGACGACGTCGCAATGTAGAAGGACTCTGTGGTACTAGCGCGAGAAGAAGTCATTATTAACACGAAACGGCAGCTCTAACCATATCAAATACTTGTGAGCTACTGATTCATTCTGTTTTTATCGGTGTGTGTAGTGATAAAAATCCGTAGATTTTTGTAAATAGAAATAACTTAGTCTTGTGTAATAAAATAAGAAAATTATTCTTATTCAATAAATAACTTAAGTCTGGCAAATATTAAATTAAATTAGTCATCCGAAACCACGGGGACCGAGTGGTGAAATGTAACCGAAATCGTGTGCCCATCATGAATTCTAGGAAATTTTTAAACCGATCATTGGCGGCGCGTGAGAAAATATATTTCCTTGCTGGTCACTCTACATTGTAACAATTGAATATTATATTTCTGTTTATAATAATAAATTAGATCTAGTTTATAAAATAAGTTTTCATTAACATTAAAAATGGGTCGACTGAGAGGATGAGCGGAAGTCGACTATATATCTAAAGATGTCAAATACTCGAATTAGTATATTCTTTTTATTTCAGAAGGATATTGAGTTATTTAGTTTGTCAATAGAAAGAGTACTAGCAACCGCAGATGTTTGTTTGGTCTGTATGTACATAATGTCTCCTAAAAACATGCCAAAATGTGTTGATTTGGAAGAAATTATTTAAGAGACATACATTACATGAATCATATTGTTACAAATATGATTCTACGTATTGCGTGTACGGCAGTAAACAGAGCGAAAAACAAGTTTGTTTCTGAGAAAGATTTAATTCTCTTGAGCGTCAAATAAGAGAAGTCTGTTTAATAATGGAATTAATCAATGTCGTGACATTATGTCCACATTAGTTTACACAGCAAAATAAAAAACAACAGATAAATCAACGGCTTAATAAGCAGATTGATGTAACTACACAACGAAGCAAATACTTTTATTTTATAAGCGTTAATAAAAGACAAAATTCGGTCAAAGGAAGAACCGGGATACAAAGTAAACGCTTAACTTGCAATAATAAAACAGCCCAACAAAATGAAAAAATTTGGTGCGTGAGAAATAACTAAATTTAAATGTTTTTTTTTAAATATTTTTACCAAATTTACAAATAATTTTCATTAAAATTAAAATATAAATAGGAACTTCTTCCATGTTACTTGTAAAATAATTACTCAATTTACTTATTGTAATATTATTACAGACTGTAAATAAATTGGAATAAAAAAAATTGATGCTCTGATTTCAGAGATGACTTTTTTTCATAGTAGTTTTTTGTGAATCGGTTGTATAATTCTAACTTCGCTCAAAAAGTATACACAAAGGCATCTGAAAATCACCAGACAGACATACAGTAAATATGATAGATCATGCTATTGTAGACTCACAACACCAAACGAATATAATAAACGTCCGCACCTGAATTTTTAAACATTTGAAAAAGGAAATAGGTTCTAAACATAAACGATACCATATAGAAGGACTTAAAAATACAAACAAAAATAGAGAATATAAACAAAATATACCAACAGACAAAATAAAAAACAGACTAAATCATGAAAACAAATGAAGAGTCGGAAGAGTGCAGAAACATCATGAAAGAAGTAGCTAAATAATTACTAGGTTTGGAAGATAAACAAAGAAGAATAAGAACTAATGACGGTTTTGACGAAGAATATCATATTATAACAGAAAGAAAAAACAGAGCATATTTACTGATGCAACAAAGGCACAGTACCCGACAAGCAGAGGAAGAATGTAACTGACTATGAACAAAACTAACTAATAAATATGAACAAAGAACTTCAAGAACTACAAGATTTAAGTAAGCCAGTAGAGACGAAAAAATTTTACCAGAAACTGAACAAAATCAAAAAAAAATTCATACAAAAGAAATGAAGAAATAAGGAGGGTAATATATTGACAGAACAGCAAGAAAAACTAAGAAGATGGAATTGTGGAATGCGACCGAATATGTTTCAGGTTATATTGATACATTAGATGTTTAAATGAAATCGTAGGCTTCCACGGCCAGAGTCAGAATTATAGTTTATTCGTCTTCCGGGTTTGGACCGTGTCATTTGTAAGTGACCCAAAAGTGGGTTCATCTCGACGTTTCGCTACAATTGTATGTAGCTTCTTCAGGAGAACAAAAAACGAAAAAGAAAACAAAAGACAGGAAGATGGGTAGTTAGCAACGGTAACTCAGTTACTCAACGCAACCAGAGGCGAATACTAACTACCAAGATGGGCGTTTGGTCACAGTAACTCAACTACTTAACGCAGCCAGAGGTGAAAACCAAATGCCAGGACAGGGATTCACGTCCAACAGCTCAGAACACTAACGCGTCGAGAGGCGGGGAGTGAATCCGACGATTACTCCACTACCGCTCTATTTATAGTCGCGGTGACCTGTCGTGTCGGGTCTTAAGGCACACTCCGTGGCGCGAACGTCAAGAAGCGCGCGCTGGCCAATCATGTGGCTGCATCGTGGTAGCGGGACCGGACGGCGGCTCTAGACTGAGATTCCAGATGGGAGACAAGTAGTATCCTTCCTCTCGATTGTTGTGAGTTACGGATGTTGTGAGTTAAGAGGATCTAGGAAGGGAGAAAGGGTATGTTGACCATGGGGCCAGATGATAAATGTATCATCAACGTAGCGGAACCAGACTTTTGGTTTTAAGGGGTAAGATTCTAGGGCTAAAGACTCAAAGGCTTCCATGAAAATGTCAGCAATGACAGGGGAAAGGGGAGAACCCATTGGTTCCGAGTATAAAATTCACAATGGAAGTAGAAAATAATCGGTCCCTTCCCTTTCTCGATGTGTTAGTCACCTCCAAGCCCAATGGCCGATTGGGTCACTCTGTTTATAGAAAAAAGACTCACACGAATCGTTACCTACATGCTTCATCACACCACCATCCTGCCCAAAATAATTCTGAGATCAACTCTCGCATCCATCGGGCCATTTCGATTTCTGAACCTGACAACCTTAGAGAAGAACTTGGCCATCTGCAAAAAACCCTTGTCGCCAACGGTTACTCCAAGTCCACAATTCAAAATATTACACACCGACATCTACATCCCCCTTTACACCCTAGGACGACAAATTCAGAATCTTCGGGTAATACTCCTGTGGCTTTTCTTCCGTATATTCGAAGTGTCACTGATAGGATTGGCAAAATTCTTCGCAAAGAAGGTATCAGGACTACTTTTCGACCACCCAAGAAAATCTCACAATATCTACCCTCTCCTAAGGACCCATTACCGCCCCTATCTTCCTGTGGTGTCTATTTTATTCCTTGTTCATGTGGACAAGTGTATATTGGCGAAACTGGTCGTTCCGCCAAAACTCGGATTCAAGAGCATCAAAGATGCATTCGATCAGGTCTTTTCTCCCATTCTGCAGTTGCAGAACACTGCCAAGAAACTGGTCATTCCATATTGTTCGAAAAAACCCATATTATTTATAAGAGCCCCTTCTTTTATTCCAGGAAAATCCGCGAATCTCTAGAGATCCGAAAAAATCCACATAATATCAATTGAGAGGAAGGATACTACTTGTCTCCCATCTGGAATCTCAGTCTAGAGCCGCCGTCCGGTCCCGCTACCACGATGCAGCCACATGATTGGCCAGCGCGCGCTTCTTGACGTTCGCGCCACGGAGTGTGCCGATACGTCCCGACACGACAGGTCACCGCGACTATAAATAGAGCGGTGGAAGTAACATGGAAGAAGTTCCTATTTATATTTTAATTTTAATAAAAATTATTTGTAAATTTGGTAAAAATATTTAAAAAAAAACATTTAAATTTAGTTATTTCGCACGCACCAAATTTTTTCATTTTGTTGGGCTGTTTTATTATTGCAAGTTAAGCGTTTACTTTGTATCCCGGTTCTTCCTTTGACCGAATTTTGTCTTTTATTGACGCTTATAAAATAAAAGTATTTGCTTCGTTGTGTAGTTACATCAATCTGCTTATTAAGCTGTTGATTTATCTGTTGTTTTTTATTTTGCTGTGTAAACTAATGTGGACATAATGTCACGACATTGACTTTTGGGTCACTCACAGATGACACGGTCCAAACCAGGAAGACGAATAAACTATAATACATTAGATGTTTGTTTGCAATACTCCGTTTATCGGTTTTTATATAAATAGTGCTTTTAATTATGTGCTCTTAATATTCCATATGCTAAATAAAAAATAAATTCTCCACTACTGACATGCTTCTTGGCAAAACTCATAGGAACATCTAAATTATACGATAACTTAAGAGATCACGCGTATGACTCATTTCATTATTTCTTTGCTGGAGTGTAATACGAAACCTAAATCAAAACAATATGCAGTAAATGTAACAGTGTTTAGATTAATATTGTATAAACAGTATTCTAAGTCAAGAAATTTTTAGCAAAACAGTTTATAAACAATTGTTTATAAGTAGAAGGCCACTTGTATCAGTTAACAATGGTAAAACAGTAGACTTAAAAAAATGACAGTGTTCATATTCTTATTTTTATCTGCCAATGCTGTTGCAAAATTTGCTACTTACAATTCGACAAAGAATGTGGTTTTCACACGACAATGCTACGGTTTATCACACTACTCTTATACACAATTATCTAAATAATACCTTTTCTGGAGGTGGATTGTCATAGGAGGACCAACTACTTACCATCACGATCACCGGAATTGTCAAAAGTTGATTTTTTTGTGTAAGGCTATATAAAAGTCGTTGTTATACCAGAAGCCTCCAACAACTCCAAATGATCAAATGAAATAAAAAAATGAACTGAAAGAAATGAATAATATTAACTTAAAAACGTTAAGAAATGTGGCTCGGTCATTTACATATCGGTTACAAACTTAGCATAGACGTTGGAGGTGAACATTTTGAACATTTATTTTAGACTTATTACCTTAATGTCACTTTACTTGTTACATTAAAAATAATTATTTCTTTCCACCTATTTACAAAAATTGTTGTTTAGGTATAGAAAATGCTTCATAAAACTGAAGGAAAATCATAAATGAAATATTAAAAAACATAAAATATAGGGTTATGCATTTAAAAATATCGTGTTTTTTTGTAGCATACGAATATTCGTCAATAGTTTCTGTTAAACTTAATTTAAAGCGCATGGCCAACGCCGAATACCTAATATACTCAATAGATAATTTTTAATAGAAAAATAATACAGCGAAATAGTTGCATACGCGTTTTGAAACTCATTGGAAATCAAATATTTAAGACTTACAGTGTTCTTTTCAAATTGTTTTAAAGTAAAGATTGCAATGCATAACTATTTATCCCAAAGAATTTGAGAATTTCCGGCCCTAACACTTTCCATATGACCCTTGTATACGCTAATAAAACAACTGACCTGATTTCTGAAGCCCTACTGTTTACATAAACATCATATAATTAGCGAACTTTTGTGACTCCATATTTCGAAAGTACGAAAATTTTAATTAACTGTTCATCTCCCCTTCTCCCTTTATCTCTCTCACCTCTCACAGTTTTCAATTTTGCGGTGTGTATACTAATAGAATTATTTCTGTGGCTTTCACGAGTTTCACTTTTTATTGAAATAATCAATTTATTACTATCATGGGAAAATGTACCGAGTTTATCAGATTTAGAATATGTACAATAGTTATTATTTAATATTTTACCGGAGGATATAAAGTCATTTTGTTGAAACTAATTTATTTTAAAATTTAAAAGGACAATTCCTAGTGGTTGGCTCTATACCGTAGTTAACAAAAATTACAATAAAGTAAAATGGTATAAAATTTTATTATTAAAATTTTTAAAACTTATCCAAAATGGATTTATAAATTTTCAGAATTTTTTTTTCAATCCTATCAGATCGTGATAGGATCAGATCAGTGAAAAACGTTTATAAAGTAGTTAAAACTAGCCACATAATGTGGTCCGATGACCCTTAAATGACTTAATTTGAGTAATGAACATTTTAATTATTAAAACACTAGGGATTACATTTTTTAAGGGAACGTACAATTTCCCAGCGCGAAAAAGCTTTACGCCCTGAGTTGGTTGTTGCCTCTCAGGGCGTAAGGTCAGCTAAAAACCAGACATCAAAGAGGATGTCGAAAGCTCGGCGCAGTCGATGCGGTTTAACCCGGAGGCCTGTGAATATATATATATATATATATATATATATATATATATATATATATATATATAGTACAATTATATATATATATACATATATATTGAGATGATTGGTATTTAAAGAAAATAATTTATAAGTTATACACTAGATAATGTTAGATATAAAAAATATTTGGTTATTTTAATAAGTTGTATACTAGAGAATTTTATAAAAATTATTTATATGAGGGTATTCTTAAGAAATTAGCATATAATAAGTGTAAAAAGTTCTATTTTAATAATTATAATATTGTAAATATATTTAAGTGAGCCATGTGATTAGGCCAACCAAATATACCTACTCGGAATAAATGACAGTTAGAGAAATTAATAATTTGCGAATGTGAAATAGGGTTATATGTTGTTTAAAATGTGTAGTTTATTAAATTAGAGTGTTTAAGTTACTGATTTAAGTTTACATTCTGATCTGAAAAGCCTAAATGTCGATAAAATTCTCGATAGAAAAGTAAGGAATTCTCTAGATCACCGAAGATAACCTGTTTTTTTAAAATTTCAATTTTAAAAATAGTTTGTTTAAAATTTAGATTGTCTATATAATTTAATTAGTTTCATAAGAATTTTAGTTTAAAGATAGTTTATTTTAAATTTTACATTGGTTATGTTAGATATATATGTGTGTTTCATAATAGATATAATAAAGATAATTTCAAAAAGTGCTTACAAACTAATTCTTTGAGAACCGCGATAAAAACCCTATATATATATATATATATATATATATATATATATATATATATATATATATATATATATATATTATTAAAAAACAATCATTGCTCATCATTCACAAATAATACATCATAACAATATATATATATATATATATATATATATAGTGTTAGTCAAAAGTCCAATCCCCCCTCATATCTTTTGAACGGTTATTGTTATAATAGTGAAATTTTGAGGGAGGTACTAAACAGACGTAGGCTTCTCAACTAGTCATAACAGGTGACATAATAGTGACAGATGACGTTACACCGCCACTGTGACAGATAATTTTAAATGGGACCTTATGGAAAGTGATACCTTGTTTGAAAGGTATTGAAAGGTACCCCAATCGCCCTACATCGATAGCGTATTTGAGGAAGCTTCTTCGGAAGTTTAAACAAACAGGTAGTGTTTAAGATGTCAAATGATCTCGTCGACCAACACTTAGTGATGACAAATAAATTGACATAATGGTAGTGAACTCTACTTCTTCTAAAGCTCAAGTTGCATCTATCTATGGAATCAGTCATAATACAGTACACCTAGTGTTGGCTGAAAACAAATTTCATCCATACAAATTAAAAATTGTGCACCAACTTTCAGATGATAAATTTCAATAAAATTAACCATTAGCCCGATTACATAAAAACAATCGGTTTTAGTGACGAAAGTATTTTTTCTCTCAATGAAAATGGTAACACACTCAATGTGAGGTATTGGAGTGACACAAATTCTTACGTCTTTCGTGAAACACATACTTAATTTCCAAAAAAAAAAATAAATGTTTGGGCAGGTATTTTGAAAAGTGTATCTGGAGATGTTATAAAATGCAGTTGAACAGTTAATACTTGAAATTCTGAAGGATAATCCAAATGAATTTGGCAACTTGGAAATAACGTTTCAACAAGATGATGCTCCTACACACCATTCTGGCGCAGTACGACGTTACCTAGATGAGGAATATCGTGGTAGATGGATTGGACGACGGGGTACGATAGAATGGCCAGCTCGGTTACCGGACCTTACACAATCAAATTTTTTTCTGTGGGAATACTTAAAATCTAAAGATTACGCTACAGCACCCGACAATATTGACATTTTGAAAGCCAAATTGTTGAAGAATGTAGGGCGATTTCTTCCCACACATTTGAACTAGTACGGCAAGAGTTTAGAAATAGGATGCATTACACTCAGGAAGTACATGGAGCACATTTTGAACACTTACATATTTATTAATTAAATGAGAAGCTACAATTTTAGTATTTATTATAACAATAACCGTTCAAAAGATACGAGGGGGAAACGGATTTTTGACTAGCACCTCTAAAAAAGCTCTGGTTATCAGTACTGAAAGAAGAAGTCAGCAATAAGAATATAGTAACATTAAGCAAATAATAACAGATCAAAGACACATATAAGCATAAAAATATCAGATTTTAATATTAATCCGAGGGTGTAACAACACCTCTTAGAATTTCACTTTGAATGTATCTAAGAACTAAAAAATCGCGGCCAAGTAAGTCAACTGTAAAATTGATATTAGCGCCCTCCGCTAATTATAAACATTTATAGGTTAAGTATATAATAATTTTTATTGTAAATTTTTTTTTGGAAACGATTTCCGAAATGAAAATCGAAACATCAAAACAAATGTAAAATGTAATTCTTAGTACAATCAATTCTGGTTTAATCGTGCTTTGGCATATTCTTAAAAGTCTTATCAAGATGCTGATGAAGCCATAGTTTTAAATTTCTTAATATTATGGTCAGCTTAAGTGGTGCATAATGTCAACTGACTTGAATATCTTACTTGACAAAGTAAAACGCGAAAATAAATAAAGTCATTAATAAATTATTTATTTATAGGGAAAACGTATCGCAAACTTAATGTTTAAATTCTTCTTTTGACCCATCCCGTTAATTTTATGCTTTTGTTATAATTTTTATATACAAATAAAAGAACCACGTTTCATTGGTCATAAAACATAAAATATTTTTATTTTAAGAACATAGAAATTGTTGTCTGACTGTTATTTCTGCATCTGGCTCGAAGTCGTTTGTTATTTAGCCTCCGATATACCAGATCTTGTTAACTTGTTTGATCTTCTGATTGACAGTAAGTGAAGCTGAACGTTTATGCTTTCCGTAAATATTACCAACGATTTGGTTTTTTTTTAGACTGAATTCAATCCCAAACTTTTTAATAGCGATTAAAGCTTTATGGCTCTCTGTTATATATAGTCGCTATATACTGTAGCTAACGATGCAAAATGTCACCGCAGTGAACTTTTATCAAATTGAGCTCATATTTTAAATTTCCCAAACACTTCACAAATGGTAATTTAGATACCGCTACACGCTGGCCGGCCTCCGATTTTTAAACCAAAACAATTTATCCTCAATTTTAAGCCCCTCACTTGATGTCCTCCGCAATCGTTTTTACAGTACACAAAGCACCTCGTTACAAATTTGGGGAAATTGATAGTGATGTTATCGGGAGTCCCGTGGGATTGAGTCCGCTCGTCAGCCTCTTGTCCCAAGTTTTGAGCTCTTTCTTATCCAGAACCGTTTTAACTTTTTAGTTAATTGGGCTATAATTTTAGAACAGTCACCAATAATATCTTCTAATAATATTTATAGTATTTACTCAACTCGGTAATTACCTTTATTATCTACAAATAGAAAATTGAAATCAGAATACAAAGAATCAACTGAAAGACAAATAGGTCAAGCTGTAGAGTTTTTTTAGCTTTCAAAATTTAACAGTAAACCATCTCTACTATCTTTTGAAAAGTGGTTCGTAGAACGTAAACAACCAAAATCAGAACACAAATTAAATCTTCCCAGTCTATAGAGAAAAATCTAAAAAATCATGATTTTTTCGCTTAGGGTGAAAAATCTTAATGCAATAGTAATTTAATCGCAATACTGTCAATGAGACGTGTGGAGAGATTGCAGCAAGGAAGATATTTGTGATTTTCTACACTTTTCCTCACTTGTTTTAATCCCCCACTCCTCCGTTCGAAATTGAGTGTTCAGAGCATTGTTCAAAGCCGTTTTTACATTGTTCCCTACACTTAAATAAAAATTGAAGGTATTAAAGTTGAAGAATACATTTTGAAGTTTAATATTATCATCATCATCATTCTGACCAATGGGTCTATCAAGGACCGTTTTTCTAGCTGGATCATGTCTTATCTGATATCTGGTTCCAGGTGTATTCTATAAAGTATGAAGTTGCATCGTCTTCTCCACACTCCATTGTCATTAACTGCTCCATAGATTCAACATCGTACTTTTCTTGCGAAACATCCTAACATGTTTTCATTACTTTTTGTTAGAGTCTAGGTCTCTGAACCATATGTAAGGACTGGGCTTATTATTGTTTTGTAGAGTTTTATTTTTGAATTTCTCGATATAATTATTGTGGATTTAAGGAGGAGATTGGGCCCAAAATAGCATCTGTTGGACGTGCAAATTCTGCGGTTTACCTCTGCGGTAGTATTATTTTCAATGTTTCAAAGAAGTACTCCCAGGTATACAAATTCGTTCACTACTTTGATGACGTCGTTTTCTATAATAAGTAGTTGTACAATTTGTTGTTGCGTGCTTATTTTCATATAATTCGTTTTGTTTGTGTTTAATATTAAACCGATTTTTGTAGCTGATTCTTTTAATGCTACATATGCCTCTCGTACAGCACTTTCCGTTTTACCAACAATATTGATATCATCAGCATAGAAAAGCATTTGCACTAATTTATTATATCGTCGCAATAACCGCAATATGTCGTAACCCACAATTTTAATTTTTTTTTTTTTTTTTAAGATTCGTATTCTGTTGTTACTGACACATGTTTCTGCAAAACGTCGTAAGCCCTAGAACGTTCCCTATTTTTCTATTAATATTTAAGTAATACGTCGGAAGCCATAATGCATTTAAATTACCAGTGCAATTTGTCCAAACCCACAAAACCGTTAAAATATCTGGCTTACGACATATTTCAACAACTTGACAACAGTTAAACAGTTTTAGTATTATTTTCACAGTTGGCGTAAACCCACAAAGCTCTGTAAAAGTTTATTTTTTATTTTTCATTTAGTAGGTAATTACTAAATACAGTGTTCTAAATATTTTGTAGCTCTTCTAATATTAAGGTAAGTACAAAACAGTCTAGTAATTAGCAACTGGGCGTGTAATTGTATCATTTAACTATTCTAACCTAACTTATAATGTACATTTTTTATTTTAGGGCACAATGATTAGCAGAAGTAGACGCATACTTGCGTTATGTAATATGGAGGAAACCGTCATTCAATCAAACAGCGCCAGCAATTTGTAGTATGTAGTATTAACTCACCTGTTATTTATCCTGTTCAAAATCATTTGCACAGTGAGTGCCAAGCAGATAACTTTACAATTCCTCTTGATCTTGGTAACCAGGAAAATAAATAAAATAATGGTTTTACTCTGAGTATTCCTACTACTGATGACCAGTTAAATTTGACTATGTTGTTAGATCTTGATGATAATGTAATTACGTATTCAAAAAATGTGCAAGAGAACTTAGATTCTATTAATCTAACGAATGAAATACAATTATTAGACACGGACAGAGTTCAAAACAATTAAACCATCTTTTCCTTAAATAACGGAATACAAGTTGAGGAAATAGTGACAATTGAAAGTACATTTGTTACTCAAGGGAGCCATGGAGAATTTACAGATAGCTCCGATCAAAATATTGATGATGATGTAATTACCTATTCAAAAAATCTACAAGAGAATTTAGAGACTGTTAATGCACAAAATGAAATACAATTATTAGTAGAGATGGACATCGGACAAAATACGTCCGTTGATGAAAAAAATCAAACAGAGGTTGCCTTGAATAATGGAACACAATTCGAAGAAACAGTGACAGTCGAAAGTATATCTGTTGCTCAAGAAAACCATGAAGTGACAGATATCATAAAAAGGAAAAGAAAACAAAGATCTGTTAGATCTGAAAAATCAAAATGGCATAGAGCGGTTAATAAGAAAGTTAGATTAGAAGGTAAGGAATATATAGGCTATGAAAGAAAAGGAATAATAGTAACCCATAACAAGGCAAGGGCAAATAAGAGGATTGGACCCCGTTGTACGTCTGAATATTGTAGGAAACTCCAAAAATGTCACAAGATAAATGAGGATCAAAGACTAGAAATTTTTCTACGATTCTGGGGATATATTGTAATCTCAGAAACCTTTTTTGGATGGTGCTAGAAAGGTCACCAATGGAGACACTGCGGACGGCAGCCAGATGGTTGGTGGAGAGCGAGTCGTGGGTTCGAAACTAGCTTTTGGAATCAGGAATGGGTCCAACGGACGAAATAAGTAAAGATACGATAAGAGATATTGAAAAAGATACAGAAATAAACAAAAAGATAGATGGGTAAAATTACCAAAAATAAGATAAGATAGGAAACAGGGCGCCACTTAATTTTTTGGGGTTTAAGGAGAAAATTAAGAAACCTTAGAAAAGAAAAGAGCTAAGGAAAGATATTTAGGTTCAGAGGTCAAACCCAAGAAAAGATATCAACTGTTAATTATTAAATAAATTTGGTTAACACTCTACATAAACAAAAAATAAATATATAAGGTATTACACTTACTCACCTACGAAACTTGAATCAGCCTGATCTTTCTACTGGTCAAAGGTATAGTTATATTTAAAGGTAAAAAGCAAATATATCAGGGAACTTTGTTAGGAGTCGACAAATAAAATACATACATAAAACAATACAATATATTAAACAACAACAAAATTACGACGCTGCTGAATGCAACACAAGTAATAAAAATACACAAACAACTATGAAATGGTGGTAGGTATACATATAAAAAAATTGCAGAAATATAATTTGAAAATATCTTTACAAAGATATAAGTGTAACACAATCATGCACAAATAAAGTTTTGGCGTATCTCAAGATATTTCAGCAAAAAATTGAACAAAAAATTATAATAAACACCAAAGATAACAAAAATTAATAAAATCTAAATTTACAAAAAATACAAAAAAGTTACTGAAGTGAAAACATAAAAATTTAACCAAACCGCACTTGGTTAAGTCGATTATTTGATTCGTAACAAAAAAAATATAGAATGTTCTTTAATTGACTGCAAAATTCAGTAGCTACTCTCAACTACATTTGATGACATGTATGATCGTTGGATACGTCCAGATAATGGAAGATGATATGATGCTATACCCTGTTACTTGCCCAGATAGGTGGAGATATTAAGATTATGTCAACTTACAGTAATTATTCCTGACGACTGCTGCTTTAATTCACTGAAGTTAATACTGTACTTGTATTAAACACTGAATTTATGACTATATTTAATCTAATATAGTATAGGATGAAGAAACTCAAAATAACAAGTGTATACACACTTATAAAGAAAATGCACAGAGACGGTAAGGTAGCATATACGATAATGTGAACTAAGCGTCTTAACTCGACGAATGCCCACCGATAAGTTGTTTTCTCTACGAGTGCCCACCGAGAAGTGACTTGGTTCCTCTAAAATTTTACCAAGCTACCCAAGAAAAGGTGAGGGTATCTTCCCCCAAAAATGATAGGCCAGCCTGTATCTATTTCTAAGAAGATAAGGTTCTAATTAACATTGAACATAACGGTATATTTCTACCTACAAACGTGATGGAATATGAAATCCCGAGATTGGGTCTTTACAGAAAAATTACTATACGAGCCTTCGGAATATTTACAAATCTATCATAAAAGACCCGCCTTCACCGAAAGGCATTAGTTTCTTTCATACTCCGGATTAAGACGGAAAGGATTAAAAACCTTTCGGAATCAGGGAAATTCCGGGCATTCAATAAAATTTTGAAGACGGTAAACCGAACATAAGCGTATCATCACGGGGGTAAAAGAAATAAAAATAATTAATATTTTAATTATATAAAAAAATGTTACAACATCATGGGAACAAAGGCGAGTATACATAGCTGGCTTAGTAGAGACAATCCAACCCAAACGTAGATACACAACATCAGTTCATTCGAGAAGAGGACACACATTTATATACACGCTTAAAGTGGAGAATGAAAGATTTCCTGTGTGCAAAAAGATGTTTCTCTCAACTTTCTCTATTGGGGAGAGGTCTGTTCGTGATTAGGTAACCACTAGTAAACACGGGATAGCTGAATCTCAAGAGTTGAAGAATTCACTCCGCAAAGTGACAGACAATAAAGTGGAAGACAAAGAAATATTAGAAAAATTTTTAGACGATTTACCAAAGTGACCAACGCATTATTCTAGAAAAACCAATTCAAAATTTTTTTAGAGCCATGTTTTGACTCTTTGTCAAAATTGTACACAGTATACTGTGAAAACGTTAAAAACAGAGGTAGAACACCCTTAAGTAAAACCAAGTTCTCAGTTGTTTTCAAAGATAAAAATATCTCGTTACATGCGATCCAAAAAGATAAATGTGACACTTGCACAAAATATGAAGTAGGAAATATTACCGAAGATGTCTGGAAACATCATGTCTATCGGAAAATTCGAGCTAGAGAAGAACTGGAGAAAGACAAAGTAGATGCTGTTAACAAAAAAAAACTAAACTTATTCTAATGGATTTACAGGCTGTTAAGGTGGCACCTTCAGTACAATCAAGCTCAGCATATTTTAAAACAAAATTATGCTGCCGTAACCTGACTGTGTATGATATCGCTACTAAACATACTTTAGCGAAGTTGACACTGACTTAAAGGCATCGACATTTGCTACAATACTAATTAGTTTCCTGCAAAACCATTGTCAAGATGACGACGAAATTTTAATTTACTCCGATGGCTGCACGTATCAAAACAGAAATTGTATAATGGGAAATGCTCTGTTAGATTTTGCGATAAATCATAAAAAAACCATAAATCAGAATATCTCGAAGTTGGGCACACCCATATGGAGTGTGATTCTGTTTATGCGAATATTGAAAGGAAAGTTAAAAACAAGCCAGTTTTTCTACCAAGCTTTTCTTTGACAGCTACCGAAACTGTAAGATCTAAGCCTATGCCTTATGTTGCCAAGTGGATGAACTATGATGAATTTATTGACTATTCCGATTCATAAAAATATCGCTTCAAGTCACTTCGAGCAGGTACAAACAAAGTTGTTGACCTAAGAGCAATCAAATACACTACAGGAGGGGAGGTACTTTACAAAACAAATTTTAATTACGAGTGGCAGATATTACCTCAAAGGATGATTGAAGTTGCAGCACCCATTACTTGGAACAAGCTCAATAAACAACCAAGAAAAATATCTGCATCGAAATTCAAACACTTGCAGGAGCTTAAACCAGTTATTCCCAAAGACTGTCATGATTACTACGATAACATACCTCACTTTACATAATGAGAATTGTTTTACTGTTACATTGTTTATTTTAATTTAATAAATAAAAATTTTCGTGCAACTAACAGTAGTTTTTACTAAAC
The DNA here is from genome assembly GCF_040954645.1 of Diabrotica undecimpunctata. Classification (NCBI taxonomy): domain Eukaryota; kingdom Metazoa; phylum Arthropoda; class Insecta; order Coleoptera; family Chrysomelidae; genus Diabrotica; species Diabrotica undecimpunctata. Next base: position 76,732,120 of record NC_092809.1, on the reverse strand, counting down.
CAAATTTCATAACACAGGATTTCTCTACTTGGAATGTAATGAGATTAAGGCAGAATGATCGGTGAAAGATTAACCAGACAAATGCATGGCAATGGGAGAAGAAAATCCCCTTAAAATTATAATAACAGAATAAAATAAATTTTAATTACTAATGAGAATGTCGAACTCACTTGAATTTGGTTAGTTTTTCTATATTACATAAAATAGCCCAATTAGGTAATATGTCGTAATCCACAGAATTAATCGTTAAAATTCAATATGTCGTAAGCCACCATTAATGAGAAAAAAATAATAGTACTAATTAAATCATAATAAAACAATAATGTAGCAATGAAATAGGTTTATATAAGTACATTTTTTAAATTTGGTTTAAATGACATAAAACAGTATTTGCCTTCTCCTGTAAAATTAAATGTTGGGGGCTACGACATATTGCGGTTATTGCGACGATATATTGAACCAATGATTGTGATGTGTGATATACGTATTACTTTTTCCAGAACCAGATTGAACAGTATATAGGAGAGAGGGTCTCTCTGGCGCAGCACTTTATTTGTTTTAGAAGGTTCAGACAGTTCACCCTGAATTCGTACTCTACATTCAACTTTATCAAGAGGTTAGTTTTGTTAAATTTACCAACTAATTTGGTATTATTCTTTCATTACTTTGAACATTTCTCTTTAATTCACAGAGTCGTAGGCTGGTTTGTAGTCTAGAAATAATTGATGAGTATCAATGCCGTATTTCAGGGTTACAATCTGATGAATTGTAGATTTACCACCTCTGAAACCAGCCTGCTATTTTCCTACTAACCGTTCTGCATATGGTGCCATACGATGACATAGTACTGTGGAACTTTTTGGAGATTCCAATCATTAATATTATGTTTCCTATATTAAAATCAGATAAGCTCACGTAAGTTGCTGAGCCATCCAAATTATCTTTGCAAAATATTCAGACTAAGATTTTGAAAAAACTATTTGTCAGATACCGTCTTTCTTGCGCCTGTTTAAACAACATATTATACATAAATATGATCCATAATATTAGCTCTCCAGCTCTTAAAGAGCCTAATTTCCGAATTTTTCAAAAAATTATCGATTTTGGTCGTTTTTTCGACTTTTTTCTGCGAAAAATACATCGATAAGTTTTATAAAAAAATTTATTTAGCTTATTTTTTGAATCTCTGTAAACGTCCTATTGACAGTATTTACTACTGTCAATATCTACTAGTAGTAGTAGTAGTCAGTATTTACTATTAGAATATTTTCACCCTAATAAAAAAAATCACGATTTTCTTAGATTTTTTTATATAGAAATTCGGGGAAAAGCTAATTTTATACTGATTTTGGTTTTTTGTGTTCTACGAACCAATTTTCAAATGATAGTAGAGGTAGTTTGATCACGTATAGATATAATATTAATATTCGTATATTATTATATCTGGACGTTTCGATTTTGACGTTGTTTTGGAATCTGTTTTGGTGATATTTTCCAATACATTTTTCTGAACTTAATGTTGAGTTATTCGTGTATCTTGTTTCGTGCTCTTACCACAGAAGCTTTGTATCGAGTACTTAGTAAGGTAATTGCTCTACTGAAATGCTATAATTGTGTGCAATTAATAAAGACTGGCTGTTGTAATTTTAATTTGCTGGCAGCTGACAATTTTGGTGGGAGTAGATGTAGTAGGCATCATAGAATATAGCAACAGTACCACTAGATCAGAAGTTCTCAAACCAATTCAAGACCGAGAGAGGTATTAGACAAGGATGAGTGTTTTCACCTGACAAATTCAACATTTATGATGAACATGTCATGAGGATGGCTTTAAATGGATGGGCCGGTGGAATAACAGTGGCTGGTTGGAAAATCTACAATTTAAGATTTGCTGATGACACTACACTTATAGCAGCAAATCAGCAAGAAATGTTTAATCTCCTGCGAAGAGTTGAGTACAAAAGCAATAAAGTTGGTCTGAAAAACAATAAAGCTAAGCCAAAAATAATGGTGGTCGATAGATTCCACACTATTCAACTGACTCACATCTTTTAGGAATACCACATAGTGGACAGTTTTGTCTATCTCGGGTCTAGTATAACTAACGATGGTAACTGTGAAGCAGAAGTTCGGAGCGTATTGGTATGGCAAAAACTGCAATGAGTCGCCTGACTATTAGAAAGACAGATCTATCTCTCAAAATATCAAGATGAGACTGGTTAATGCCCTTGTATTCTCATATCTATATACAGGACAGAGAGTTGGACTCTTCGCGGACAAGAGCACCAAAAATTTATGCGTTTGAGATTGGGTGCTGGAGAAGAATGCTGCGCATACTTTGGACAGCTCATAGGACAAACGTTTCCATTCTAATCCACAAGGAATCTAAGTTTCTGTAGTTGGCTGTATATCATATATAACAAAGATTTTTATTAAAAATCCTTTATAAAAGGTATATAATTTAAAAACCCAATCGGGCTATATCACAAAACGTTTTCGGAATCCATATTCCATCATCAGTGCACTAGGTTGGTATACATGTATTGAGCCACTAAATATGTGGGTAAAAACCCGTTAAAAATTGTTTTTGGTTTGGAAAGCAACTCGAGTTGCTTTCATCAGGTCCTCGTAGACACATCGTCTCAGGACCAGCAACTTCACGTGGAATCATACGTCGCCATGTTGAGTTGGTTTCATACGTCCACGTAGACACATCGTCTCAGGACCAGCAACTTCACGTGGAGTCATACGTCGCCATGTTACCAAATTCACTGGTAACTTTAACATCATAGAATGTATCACCATATAATATAAACCAAATTTAAAAAACAATTTTTAACGGGTTTTTACCCACATATTTAGTAGCTTATTAAATGTATACCCACCTAGTGCACTGATGATGGAATGTGGTTTCCGAAAAGTTTTGTGATATAGCCCCATTGGGTTTTTAAATTATATACCTATAAAGGATTTTTAATAACATTTTTTGTTGTAATTCTAAACCAACTCGAGAGTAAAAATAGGATGTCCACAATATTTCTGCAACGTATTCCAAATTTTTTCGGTCATGTGATTCGCAGAGGTGACGATAGTTTGGTGAGATTAATTGTTTCTGGAAACGTTCCGGGGAGAAGATCAAGAGGAAGATCACCAACTAGATGGTCCGACTAAATTAAGAATTCAGCTTGAAACCCATTCTGCGAAGCTCTCAGAGCAGCTGAAGATAGAGACCAATGGAGAAAAATTGTTAAGAATGTTGAAAGAAATCACGATGCTCAGTAATGGGAATGAGAGAGAGAGAAAGGAGAGAGAGGGGAGAGAGAGAGAGAGAGAGAGAGAGAGAGAGAGAGAGGAGAGAGAGAGAGAGAGAGAGAGAGAGGGGAGAGAGGGGAGAGAGAGAGAGAGAGAGAGAGGGAGAGAGAGAGAGAGAGGGAGAGAGAGAGAGAGAGAGGGAGAGAGAGAGAGAGAGAGAGAGAGAGAGAGAGAGAGAGGAGAGAGAGAGAGAGAGAGAGAGAGAGAGAGAGGGAGATCTAGTACAATCTTTTCAAAATCTCTTTTTCCATTATTTAGTCGAATTCCAGTGCATTTTCAGGTTATTTTTAATTTATCCAGCAACTTTTGTAGGAGGAAATAACGGAATTTTGTTAAGATACTAAATAAAAGTTGAGTTTTGGGCAATAGGTTAGCTTCCTTGGTGTGTTGTGCTTTCAAAATTATCAAGTACATCTTTAAAAGGACACCAGGTTTTAGTCTACTTTATCCAAATAAAGGCATTGATTAAATGTGTTAAACTGAAAAGCCTTTCGTTGTAATCTCTTTAAAATTTCTTCCGGTTTTAGTTGAATTCCGGTGCTTTTCAGATTATTTTTAATTTTCTCAACAACTTCCGTATGAGTATACATTAGCTTCCTTACTAGGTTGTGTTTCAAGATTATCAAGGATATCATCCAAATGATATCATTTTTTGGTTTACACTGTTAAGGTGCAAAAATTTGCAGAACGTTACATGTTGCATATAAATAAACTTTTTAGATCGAATAAGAAACAAATTAGAGGATTAGACAACGTAGAAATAAAAGTAAAAAGTCATAAAAGTCTAATAAATTGCAAGCAATACCGTTAGATAAAACACTTAGGGATAGAATAAGTGGATAATATTATAGCCATAAGAATAAAATAAATTAACTTAAGACACTTGTAACAGGAGGGATGACCACAGCACTACACAAAGACCATTTTAAAAAAGTGAGATTTCTATTGAAAGGCGCGATATAAATTAAGATAATTTAATATATCTGTGTATTCTTAGTTCGCTATTGAACTCTATCTACCGTCTTCACATTTACGCTAAATCTCCATCTGCTTTCGAAACCAACCCTGTTCTTTTCTCGCTTATTCTCTCCATTAACCGTCTGAATTATTCGGGTGCAATTGTGAGGCTTGAGAAACCCCTTTTCATATTAAATTACCATTTAATTTGCGAGGCGGTTTGGGACAAATTAAAAAACTCTCCAAGGTAATGGATAGTTGTCAAATATCTGCAACTGATGCATCGTATAATTAGATATTTCATAGCTTGAAATAAAACAGTTCTTACTATATATACTATATAATATATATATATATATATATATATATTATATGTATAATAATAAAATGATATATTTTAGGATTAGAAATATGTATATGTCTTGTATTCTGCTAAGTCTACCACAATAGTGCGACTAATAAACACTTACGATGAAAACAGCATTATATCCGTGAAATTCTTGTCAACATGAGCGGTCATAGGCCACGTGGATACAAGGCCACAAAGGCCAAGATCATTCCGATTGTGGGTGTACTAACTGGATATATAAAGGGTCATTATGTTGAATTACGAGAAACGTATATAAACAACAGATCGAGCGATAATCCGCTCTTCCACGTATATTAGCATAACTGAAAGCTCTTTCATTCAGGAAAAACACGTTATCTGATTCTCGGTGATTTGTGAATAGTTTTTTCATGACAAGCTGAGTGTTTTTTTTAATTGAGGAGAACTACTCTAGAGACGGAAACGTTATCATGTCGCCGTTTAATGTTGCATTTGATCATTTGGAAATCTTGATAATATAACTGTGATAGAGACACAAAAAATATTGCGTTATTTATATGGAGAAATTATCTTCTGATATATATATATATATATATATATATATATATATATATATATATATATATATATCTATATATTTAAACTCAACAGTTCCGGGTTGAACCGCGTCGATTATCGTTAGGCCTAGCTTTAGCCCTGAAGACATCAAAGAGGATGTCGAAAGCTCGACGCTGTTCAACCCGAAGAGTGTATATTTATAATTGTTACATAGAAAAAAGATATAGGGCACTATCCAAAGAGATTTAAAAAAGGGAGAGAAACAATAGGCGCAATACACGTAGGGTAATGGATCCCAATATGAAACCCTTTTTTGAATAAGTTTTCATCTGCCCCACAATCCTTTGAGCCCATCGGCAATATCTTCTCCACTGTCTGCATTGCTCCCCCTTTATCAGAAGAATACAAAAATCCACAAAATCTGCATCAACATCGTCCATGTCATCGCTGATGTCTTGGAGAGAAATCTTATAATCTTCTTCATCGCTCGTTTCACGTAAATAATGTTTTTCTTTGATTTGGTTTGATTTAGCACTCCGGATAGTTTTTCTTTTGCTGTTGGAACTACTTAACCCATCCCTTCACCTGAAACGTTTTTCTCTGTGTTTATTTTCCTATTTCTTTAAATATTTTTCGTGTTTTCAGTGTTCATAGGATTTCGGCTTGAATTAGATTTTATTGTAGTAAACTGTTTCTAGGCTACAGATGCTGATTTTTTAGCCTTATTTAGTTTTGCTTTGTAGGATGTGAATGTGATTAAATCCGCTTTGCCAGTTCGGTCTGGCTTAGGGTGGTACATGAATTCTGAGCTGACTATAGCTTGCTCAGAACCGCTACAGGATGGTTGTGATTCTGCTTGGGATGGACTTTCTTCTGGAAGTAGATTTGCAGAGTCCGGGATGTGAATAGGGAAGTCCTGTTCACTAAAAATATGTTTTTTAGTAGGTATACGAGAAACGCTCCTTGATAGACCTATTGGTCAAAGAAGAAGAGGAAGACCCAGAACAAGATTCCTAGATAACATAGACCAAGATATGAGAAATATGGAAATACGTGCTTGGCGGAGGAAGGCGATGGATAGGGACGACTGGAGAAAAATTCTTGGGGAGGCTAGGACCCACACAGGGTTGTAAAGCCAAAATGATGATGATGAGTAGGTATACGAGTAACGAAAATACGAGTGAGTCGTAAACCTGTTCTTTTGAAACTGTTGACAGAGTTGTTCATTGTGGCAGCTCTGTTGTAGGCAATTACAAACAACTCTCCGACCTTTAAGTTTGTCACAACCTTGTCAGGGTTTGAATGAAGCCAGTCTTTAATAGCGCTTGCGTTAAATGTTTTTAATGGGAACAAAAATCCCACGTCCAGGAGCTGCATTTTCTGGCTTGAGTGAGGAGGCAGGCGGACGATGCTCACATTGTTGTTTCGTACTCGGTTTATAAGGTCCGCATTACGTATGGTTGTTATGTCCGTAAGGAGGAACGGGTGATCTTTTGAGAGTTTTGTGTGCTTCACAAAGTGCTCAAACCATACGGTGAATATGTCGGTCTGAATCCATCCTGATGAGTTATAAGCAGGAATGGAACCAGTGAATATTAAGTTCATTAGTTCATACTTGGAGTTTTTTCTTGGCCATACAATTATAGGCGATAGATAAGATCCCAGTTTCGTCCACAGTCTGATCGAGTTACTGTTTATTTTTAAAAGTTCAGGCTCATAAATCTGAAAAAACAATTTCACATTTTCCTGGCTGAATCTCTTAACCAGGGCAACAGTTTCTTAAAACTTTCTGAAGGAAAGTTGAGGATTTTCTCATAGCCAGTTTAAACGCCACTCTTGTAAAAATTTTTTTTCTTAAGCCTAAAACCTAGAGTCCATTTCTAAGCAATATTTGACTAATAGTTCGTCAATATCATCAAACCACCGAAAAAGCTACGAACAGGATATAGAGCTGCACATATTGTTCATCGACTTCCGACAGACCTTGACAGCATATACAGATAACAATTATTTAAAGAAATGGAAATAACAGCGAAGTTAATTAGACTGACTAGAATGACAATGAAAGACTTATCAGCAAGAGTCAAAACAACCGAAGGAGATAAAAACGACAACAAGATAGAACGTGACGTCAGACAAGGAGATAGTCTGTCAACGGCGCTATTCATAATAAGAGACCAATGCTAAAATAGACAATTATTCAAAGTTCAACACAAATCATAGCATACAAAGACATTCTAGCGTTGGTAGCGCTTGACGAACAAAAGCTAGAAGAAACACTTTTAACGTTAATAAGAGAAGCAAATAACACAGGTCTAAATTAATCAGAATAAAATAAAATATTTGTTTTATTCCTCATAATAAAAATAAGTAACTTTTATAAGGAACATTTTTTCGAATTTTTGGTAGATGGCGTTGTAATAAGAAAAAACGATTTATCGTAATATCGTAAGAAAATTATGAAAACGGTTTAATATCTCGAGAAATACACTTTCAAGTAAAAAACCAAAAAATACGTGTCTAATAGTTGTCAAAATCTATCTAATGCACCAAACCCGACCACGCACCGTCACACCCTGGGGGTAGAGCGAGACGCAACTTTGAAATGTTATCTGATTTTTTTTTCGATTCGCGATAGATGGCGCTGTAGTGACAGAAAAACATTACAGAGTAGAAGACTGCAAATAAAAAATGTTTATCATACTGAATACAGTTTTTTAAGAATGTTCTGTAGAATCAGAATTTGCAATAAAAAATGGGGTTCCTATTTAAGGTTTCAAAGTTGCACCCCGCTCCACCCCAGGTAGTAGTAGAAGTGCGGGATCGTGTTTGGTGCCATGCGATAGAGTTTTGAAAAATAATAATTACTTGTTTTTTTTGTGTTTCATTTGGAAGTTTATTTATTGAGATATTAAACCGTTTCCATAATTTTCCTGGGGTATCATGATAAATCGTTTTTTCCAATTATAACGCCATCTATTAAAAATTCGAAAAATCTTCCTTCTAAAAGTTACTTATTTTTTTATGAGGAATCCAAATCCGCAATAATAAATGGGGTTAATGTTTAAGATTTCAAAGTTCCCGCTCTAGAGGGTGTGGCTGTGGGATGTGTTTGGTGTTATTCGATAGGTTTTTGAAAAATATGGTATACGTATTTTTTAGTTTATCGACCCGATGTTTAATTAGCGAAATATTCGGTCGTCTTCCTTCTTTTCTTACACCCTTTAATATATTCATTGTATATTTTCTTTATTAATGTTTGGAAAGTGTGGCATCAAATATTTTATGAATGGTGTGTTTGTCATAATTATATGACGATTCGTCTGCAAGAAGTAGTTATTTAAAATACATTTTTTTAATCAAAAATATCTTCTCATCTTTGGTCGATGTCTAAATTTGACTAGCCTAACTATTAGTAAATTTACTTGTTAGTTGGAACTTACTGTCAGTTCAGTCGATAGGGTATACTTCACTGAAGGAATTTTTAATATCGATATTTTTTGGCTGAATGTGCTTTGTTTGCAAAATATGCGCATTCTGAAAATTGTATCTTTAAAAAAGGACATTCTTTGGTTAATGTATACAGTAACAGGGTAAAGTATTTGATTGAAGTTAACTTTTACTGCAAGAACGTCGCAAATGTCAACGGCCCTAAGCGCAAACATTTAACTCTTTATGTTGACAGATGTTCCGTTTAATTAAAATTAAAGGGACGCGAACTTATAATAAAACATATCTTTTTATGAAAAACTGTAAATTCGTTGTAATAAGTGTTAAATGATACAACTGCATCGCGTGTTGCATGTCTCATAATTAGATTATTAAGGTATAATTATATTAAGCGAATTACAGTCATTTTATGAAAAAAATCTGTGCGTGTTGTAACTTTTTGTAAAGTATTCTTTTATTTTTTGTAAATTTGTTGCAGTGTCTCTGTACCGTTAGTTTAGTTCGTTTGTTTGTTGCGTGTTATTTACTGTTTGGTGTATTATATTTTTATAATACTGGATATTTAAATGACATTTAAATTTAAAATTTTATTAAAATGGAGCATAAAGAAAAGTATTGGTTATAAATAACAAACAGTTTAAATGAGGTGCTCATCTCCTCAATTCTGGACAATAAGCCAACCTTTGCTTAAATTCACGTGCAAAAGGTTTAAGTGTCCCTACAGTTATAAAGGTTTGTTATAATTTCTCTATGATGCAGTTTTTTCTTTCTCCTCCCTTTTCTGGAAGAGACGTATTAGTTAACATGTGTCTAGATACTCTGAGGAAACCAGTTTTGTTTGCAGATTTGTATTCAATGTTTCACAATTTTTTTAATTTGATACATTCATGATCAAACCAAGGCTGTTGTATTCGGTTATTATTATTATTACTGTTTATTTTACAAATATGAAGTTTCAGTTTAGTGGCAGTTTTGTTTAAGGCGTTAAGAAAACTATTGTAAGCAACGTACATGTTAGGTATCAATGTGACTCTAGGGAAATTCAGCATTTGTAATTTATTTATGACATATATTGTTCATCCGGAAATTTTAAAACGTATGATTTAATGGCATGATTATGATTTAAAGCAGGAACCCCACTATAATAATATTTGAGCTTGCATGTTACTGGAAAATGATCAGAAGAAGAAGTGATTGTATGAACATGTAAATCGTCTACGATATTTAAGTAAAGACTATTCATCCAAATCAAATCAATTAGACTTTTCCCTAGAAAATTAGCAAAAGTGAACTGAGCGGGAGAGTGTGAAATAGTTCTCCCGTTTATTACACAAAAACCGTTTGTATCCAAAAAGTCAGAAACAGTTCTGCCTCTTGTATTTAAAACCTTGTGACTTGGATCTTATACCAAACAAATAAGTATTTTACCGCAGTTCGCTAGGCAAAGTATCGAGATCTGAAATCCGTGAGTTAAAATTGCCACCAATTATTATAGGTATGTCATTAAATTTTTCCCTAACACTAGTTAAAGCTAATTGAAATATCTCGAGAGTAGTGCTAAAATCCAAACTAGTAATGCTTTTCTCATTCGCTGAATGCTTTTTCAGGTTGGGACACAACATCAGCAACTTACAAGATGGGTAATCTTAACTTTATTAAAATTTAACACAAACATCCTGGGTTAGCTGGCGGGACAGCATTATTTCTTAGTGAGAAAGTCGAGCCATCTTTGCTCACTGTTGTTGGCGAACGTTTTTTCGTCTCTTTATATGATGGAAATAAAAATGATTCTCTGTTGATGCTGTCATTATTTTGTTGCAATAGACACTTGTCTATTGCAACTTGTCAATCTTGTTAAGACAGGTTGTTATTAGGGACACTTAATTTTTATCCCATATTAGTTGTTTAAATGCATGCTTCACTGACTCATCTTTTTGTTTCAATTGCTTCCGAAAATTGGTGGTCAAATCTGATTGAAGCCGTTTGATCATAGTACAAGTTAGTAATAATTCCTATTTCCTTTTTGTTAATGTTAGTAGCTTTCAGTTGTGATATTTTGATGCATATAATTTTTTCAAAACTGTTGTGGAAGTATAGAAACATTATGGATATGAAGTGGTTTATATGAATTTCTTTCGTTATGAACTTTTATTGGTCTTTATAGGAAGATTTACATATAATAGAAAATTCTTAATAATAATTTTTCAGCTGAATAACTTTTCGATACAAAAGCAAATAACGAATATAAAAGGCATATATCTTTTATCGGCTAGTCTGAGGATTTTCAAAAAGTCTCAAAAATCCCTTTGTAACAAAGACACTCCGTTGTCGTATTTCTATGAAACCATCCTTATTTTCCGGAGAGTTCGAAATAATGATGTTATCTCCAGAATACCGTTCAGTTTTCTTAACCTGGATTCGAAGTCATATACTTACGTATATCCAGACACAATAAAAGTTCTTTCAGACTGTTTCGAGGTCAGAGTCGGCGATTCGGTTCGATTTGCAAAGGATTTTAAGATTCTATTATATTTGCTTACAATGTGCCTCTAATAGATTTAGAAGATGTTGGATTTTAATAAATCGGAAATACATACGAATTTTTATTCATTGTATAAGAATTCATGTGTTTTATCAACTATTTCATTTGGAATTAAATCAAAATTGTAAAATAAACTTTGTATGATGATATAAAAATTTATTATATTAAAATAACATTTTTAATTAAAGATACAAAATATACATGAAGAAGAATTATTACATCTTAAAAACTTGCTTACCAAATAAAAAAACTCATTGCAGCGAAGATCCATGTGTTTATGGGAGTCAAGATTTGGTTGACCGTTTCAGGTTCTCTGCTACAAAATCTGCATTACATAGCTCCATTTGGCAGACTATGTATTGTTGAGGGCTAAAACAGAATATGGGTATCAGATTGTGTGTATCACCCACAGTTCTTTTACAATATGACAGTGATTATTTTATGTAATAATTGGGAAAAGGGAGAATAGTGAAAACAATTATACATTATTAAAATAATACTTTTTTATTAAATTGTTATCTTATAATAATATTATATACATAATAATCATTTTATGAGTTAATGTTTTTGTAATTTGTTTCTCTTTTTTCTTTTTTTCAAAACTTATGGAGCTTTTTCTCAGAAACAGTAACTGGACGAACTGGTATCGTTTCTCTATCACTTTGATAACCTGCATAAAAAGTTGATGAGTTATCAGACATCTCAAATTTTTAAACTTATCTAGCAAATTAGCTACAAGCTAATACCTAAAAACTTGATCGTACCTTGTTTAAATGCAATTCAACTATATTTTTCTATCGTAGTTGTCTTTGTTACGAAGGTGAAATCAAACATCGTTTGGATAAATTATAAGACTCCATTTACTCTTATACCGATAGTGCTGGAAAGACACGTGGTGAATCTATAGGTGATGCAAATAGACAGGAGGCTTTGAATATTTTCAATAATTTTAATGAAAAAATTATCAAAACTGGTCATAATTTGTTAATTTCAGTTAAACGTTTTGTTTAAAAACAAAAAATAATAAAATTACTTTATTCAGTTATCTTTCTTCAACTAAAAATATTATTTAAAATTTAAAAATACAAAACACACTATAAAGTACATATAAAAATGGTAATTCCCACTGAGAAATTGAAAGACACAAGTAAGATAAAGAAATACCTTATGAAAAACTTATTTAGCCTTATTTAGTTGAGGTTATGTGCTAAAAACATGGTAAAAATATCAAAAAAAGCGTATAGGTCATATTTTAATCATGTTCTGGTTCGGAAATTTGCAAACAAAACAAAAATCGTTATGTATTGACTTGTGGGTATGTCGGTCTATTATAACTAAAACAACTTAATTATTGCTTAAACGTTGTGGCTATTTGCCATTTTCAATAATGCACTTTATTTTATAAACATTACATTACACAATTATATTTTATGTTAACATAGATAGATTTTTTGGAAAAAGAACAAAACTATAACAAACGATGCTTATTGTAGATGATTTACATAAAAAAATCAAAATTCTATCAATAATAAGGCTGACATCAAAGATCTCTCCAATATGTATCATAATTTAATCAATTGAGTTGTTTATTCCGGTCTCACCAACATACTCAGCGTCACACTGTTGGTGAGACCGGAAGAAATCTTTCAAATCACATTATTTCTCACAAAAGTGATTGCAGAATTGAAAAACCATCTTGTGCTTTGGCAGAGCATGTAATCGATAAAGACCATATTATGGATTTTGATAACATTAAAATTTTGTGTAGTGAAAGTAATAAATTCAAAAGGACTTTTTTGGAAATGGTTTGATTAGCAAAAGTGATAATAATTTAAACAAAAGATCAGAAATTCAAAATCTAAGTAAAATTTATAATTATATTATTTCTTTGTAGTTTATACATGAAACCAGTAAAATATCACATTTTGATTTAATTTTACATATATTTGTTACATTTTTTCAGAGGATCTATCAATGGTGAATAAATCTTCTTCTTTTTTGTTACTAAACAAAAAAGAATTTTTAAACAAAGTTTTATTTTTGGCAATATAATTGTCAAAAATAAATATTTTAAGTTGGCATTTATGACATTGAGGCTTAATTGTAATTGGTCCCTATTCTAACTTATTTATAAATTCAATTGTTTTTGTATTAAGAAACTTTTTCAAAATTATATTAAAATTTCAGGGAAACATTTATTAGATAAGATCATTTTTATAATAATTCTTTTTGAAATATGTTAGCAGCAATTTTATTAACCAAACTAATTTTATTTCGTGAGTTAACAAAAATTTTTTTTTTTTTCTTTCTAATTCAACTTTGTAAGACATTTTGTATTGTTTGCAGCTCTTGATAATAATTGTAAACACAATTGAAAGCTCGAGATAAAAAATAATTAACCAATAGCTTTTTTATTGACACCAACCCATCCAAAACATTTATATATTTTTTCCAAACGAGTCACAAGTACTTCTTTTTTCTTATATATATATATATATATATATATATATATATATATATATATATATATATATATATTAGTGATGTAACGAATATCTGTTGTTAAACATATATATATATATATATATATATATATATATATATATATATATATATATATATATATATATATTAGTGATGTAACGAATGCGAATATATGCCACCGACATTCGCGAATACGAATGCGAATATTTTTTAGTTTTTTTTAATTTGGCAATTTTAATTGTCTCCGGCACTGCCGGCAGTCTCATTTGTGTGAGGTGTGTAGTTAGATAAGTTCAGATAAATTTAGTAATTCAGCAATTTTCAGAACAATTATATAAATGATGTACTGTATTACATTGCAGTGTAGTGTACATTGCATCTTGTTCCGAAATATGTATCTTGTTCCGAAAATTGCTGAATTAATAAATTTATCTGAACTTATCTAACTGAACTCGAACTGTTTATGTTTGTTTGTTTAAACTCTTTACATAAAAACACATAGACTATTTTTAATTTGTAGTTTAATAATTCTTAGACTTTTTCAAGATGATTGTCTAAAATTAAAAACTTTTGGATAATAAAAGTTTCAGGGAATAATTTGTTTTTGTTTGTTTACACTGCATCATTTATTTTTTGTTTTCTAATTTTATAGTTTTCTAAGCTTGTAAAATAAAGTGAGTTTTAATAAAAAACTGAGAAGTGAATGGATTTTTATTTTATTAACCTAATCTTTAAATAATTTTTTTTTCTTATACATATTTATATTCGCAAAACATTCGCACAAATTTCGCGAATGCGAATGCGATATATACATATATATCGCATTCGCGAAATTTGTGCGAATGTTTTGCGAATATAAATATGTATAAGAAAAAAAAAATTATTTAAAGATTAGCTTAATAAAATAATAATCCATTATCCATATCCAAAATCAATATATTGTTATGTTTCTTCTTTCCCAACCAAAGAAAAATAAATAAAAAGATCCATCGAAATAAAATTTCAAGATATCAATATAGACAAATTGTATATAGTAATTTAAGATAAGATTTAGTGTAGATAAGAATAGAAATTTGTTTGGCAAACGACCGTTTTTTCGTTGCAAACAAAATTATAAAAAAAACCTTTGTTTAGAATTAGAAGACATTTTACCTGAAGTTAATCTCTTCATTGTTTGTAGAGTCGAGTATTAAATGACCACATTCTAATCTTTTGAAATATGTATAAATGATGTATTGAAAAAAAAAAACCAATTTTAAAGTAAGCTATTTAGTTTTCTCTGAAACCGAAATTAGGCTTTTCCAATATCATAGTAAACACAATTTAAGCTTTTTGATTGGACGGTCGTTTTTAAATGGGAATTTGGGAGTCGATGATGAGACAGGAGAGGTCAGTCATATTTTGGTCATCGAAAGGAAACAGTCGTGTGTCTCAAGATAAGGTGTGGTTCGTGAGTTTGGATCCCGGCGTAACGAAAAGAAGTGAATAGTTTGAAGGAGATAACAAGTAGATTAAAAGAGGTCCTTGTATCTACCGTGGGCATTTTATAAAGTATATGTGAAAGTATTCTTACGGCATCAAGTTGACAAAAGGAGGTCCTGGTGTCATAAATAAGTAGCGGAGTTTGGAGAAGTGAATCAGGTGTTTTTTGTGTAGTCTGAAGGAGGTTTGCAGAGACGTAAAGAAGGAGCCGAGGTGCCAAAGAGGGGAGATCACATCTTTGAGGAGACTGGACTTTTCTGGGTATGTTCCAACATACAACTCAAGAAGAAAATAAACTGTAAGTGTTTGTACAATTGAATTTTATATCTGTGAAGGATCGTTTCGACATCATGGTCATTAGCATTAAAATTTAAGAACTGAGGTTTTGTTAGGCTAATCAAAAGTTTAAAGTTTTGTGGTTTCTTTTTTTAAGTAAAGAAAATTTTAAGTAAAATTGGTTTTTTCACGTAATATAACTGTATGTAGCTTTATAATCTTATTATCATAATAATTTGATTTATTTTCTTGTATGCTGATTGATAAGATAACGACAGAATTTAATAATTGTTTTATTCGTTCATATAAAATAAAGAAACGTAAATCTTTGTAATATAATATATTTGTATTATTATCCTTTCTTCTCTCCCGATAAAAGACAACTAGAAAATCTTTTGAATCCATCGAACACAGGTAATATGAGGATTATTTTACTTTTGATAACAGATAAGTTATAATTTTTTTATTGGCTCAATAAACTAAGTTTGAACTCAAAATAAACAATCATAATAATATATATATATATATATATATATATATATATATATATATATATATATATATATATATATATATATATATATATATAATATATTATATACTCAGATGCAAAAAAACGCGACGGAGAAAATTTTGGCCAAATTCAAAGTATTTGGTTGGTAACGTGGTTTTATTATCCTAACTTTGAAACATCCTGTGGAATAATGCCGTTTGCGAATTTTCGTAAAACCCTATTTTTCGGTTGCAACCATGGCACTAAGTATTGTGTTTTTTGTTTCATGTCAAAATATGCCTTAGTCCATTTTTTAGAGCCAAATGAATTTGCCACTCACTATTTAGGACTTTTCTAATTATGATTATTTTTGGAGTTATTTTGTAATACAAGGAGGTGGCTTTGGTGACTGTTATCATTATATCATATTGACACTTACATTTTGTTTACCTATGATTGATCATGGTTCTTAGTATCGAAGATTATGCTAAAGCCGTTGCTCTGGTTGAAGATGGGCGAAATTATGAATATATGGCTAGAGTACACACTCATCGCTCTACGATCCAAAGGGTAGTGGAACGTTTTATACAAACTGGAACAAACAAGCGGGAAGTGGCAGGAAGCGCAAAACTACCGCTTTAGATGATCGTTTTATACGAGTCAACGCTTTGCGAGATCGTCATTTAACATCAGTGCAAACAAGAAATCAGCTTCAAGAGGTTGGAGGAATAATGTAAGTGTATTTACAGTTCGTTGATTACATGTATTTGGTTTGCAAAGTTGCAGACCAGCAACTGGGCCCAAATTAGTTCCACGGCACAGAGTGGCTAGACTACAATTTGCTAGGGAACATTTACATTGGAATTTAGGACAATGGAGTAATGTTATTTTTACAGATGAGTCGAGATGCTGTCTTCACTCATCAGATGGGATAGAACGAGTATGACGTCGAACTGGAGAGAGATTTGCGGAGTGCGAGGTTCGTTGACTGCACACCGGTATATTGAGGATATTTTGTCGAAAATCACGTAGCACCCTTGTCTCAATATATCGGCGACGATTTTCTATTAATGCAAGATAATGCTCGACCCCACTCTGAAATGTGTGTCACGCAATATTTAGAGAAAGTTGGTATTAATAAAATGAACTGGCCAGCGTGTTCGCCAAGTCTGAACCCAATAGAGCTCGTTTGGGACATGCTTGATAGAAATATTAGAGATCGTAAAGTAGCGCCAGCCTCAATTAACGAACTTCGCTTGGCTCTAGAAGGGAAATGGCAAAACATCCAGCAATATGATATTCACAACCTTATAGACAGCATGAGAGGGGTTAGGGGAGGCAATACAAAGTAATAAGTTATTTTTTAATAATTTTTCTTTGTTATTTGCCTACTTCGGTTAAGTTACATTTAAGTGGTTTTTTTTTATGTTTTGTTATTGTTATCATTGTTCATTAAAACCAAGGTCATGTCGTGGCTTTTAATCATTATTTAAATACAGTGCTTCTGGGATGTCGATATGACATTCCTTCGATATCACTCAGCAAAGCCCCCATCGTCGTATTACAAATTGATACAAAAGATAATGGTAATAATAGGAAAAGTCGTAAATTGTGGGTGGAAAAGTCATTTCACTCTCAAAAATGAACCAATCCATGTTTTTGCATGAAACAAAAAACATAATACTTAGTGGACATGGTTGTAACCTGAAAATCAAAGTTTTACGAAAATCCGCTAAGGGAATTATTCCACAGGATGTTTCAAAGTTAGGATAAAAAACCACCTTTCGATTAAACCTGTATAATAAGTCAAATATAAAATTTTATTAAAAAACTCACTATACTAAATTAAAATTTGTAAATTTTTACACAGTGTGCTAAAAAAACATTAAAATAGGGCCAAAAATAGAAAAACTGAAATACTTTGAATTTGACCAAAATTTTCTCCGTTGCGTTTTTTTTTGCATCTGAGTGTATATTAATGTTATTGGGAGTGTTCAGTAGTTCGCAGATGTTTAGATGAGTCAATTGATGTGTTGGACGCTAGGAGCCGCTATATTGAAAATACGCTACTGTATCAAGAGCCATCATTTCGGCGTCAAATCAAAAACAATTGGAAATTAATTACGAAAAAATTGTTTTTTCGGTCTAAAAATATGGTTTGTGAAAATTATAGGAGATTTAAGGACTATTGTAAAATCATGAGAGTACATAGTAAAAAGGCGTGTAATTTAGTTATAGTATATTTACTATAATTATAGTACGGTTGCTAACACTAACGCAGAGAAGAAAAGAGTAAAAAAAAATGAAAAAAATTGAAATCATTTGTAAGTTTGTGTGTCTAAAAATAAAAAGGTAATGGAAATTTCTGTTATAATGACTTTAGGTATACCAACCTTTATAAAAATTTCATCGCTTGCCGCCCTCACTGCTTGCAGAGGTGAATCGTGTTTTAAAAGTATATTTCTCTGAAATTTATCGTGCAGTTAGATACATCCGCGCCTCGAAATGCGCCTACAAAACGAAGTTATATTAGGAAAGTAGGAAAGCTGCAGAAAGCTCGAAGCACACCACGTTGGTTTATGTTTTAATTAATTTCATTACAAATGTGATTTTGTTGTATGTAGTTTTGGTGTGTTGAGATTAGCAAAGCGAGACTGTTTCTTGGGATAGAGGTAAAATAAAATGAGTTAGGAAATTATGCAGGAGTTGTAGTTGCGAATTAGTTAATAGAGTAATACTATACTTTAGAAAATGCAATAATATTATATCCTTTCTATTATAAGTTTTAGAATATTGTTGCAACGTGTGACTATTTCAACTTTCCAGCTATATCGATATACAATGTTTAACATATTCCAATATTTATCCAATATAAATCCAAGCAACGATAAACAACAAACTTACTAAACCAGTACCAGCTTTGAATAGGATCTACCATGTTTTACACACAAAATTGCACATTTTATAGCAATAGGATACAATGCTAGTGGCACAAATCTGTAGCAAAGTTCTACATCAATTTTATAGAACCGCCAAATCCTTTAACAGGCATCTCTAAGATTTAAACTTGGTAAATTGTTTTATAATGGGAATTAACCTTATCTACCAAATTACTCTTCCTTCTTTCACCTATTTACGGCCAAGGAAAGAAAAAAAGTTAAATATAATAATAATAAAAAATTATTGATTATAATTTTTAATTTAAATTATGAGTATCTTTTTTTATTAATTATAGTAGTTAAATTATAGATGTTTATTTTTTAATAATTATATAAAAGTTTTATTTTAGTTTAAAAATTAAATTTTATTATTTATTAAATGTAAATTATATTTGAGAATTTATTGCAGTAATTAAATTTAATTATTAAAGAAATTTAGAATTAGAAATTTTAAATAATGTAGAACACTAAAGTAACACATATGTATGGCTAAAAAATTAAAATAATTCATTTTTTAAAATAAATGGTGTTGCATATACGTATCAATGGCTTAAAGCGTAAGTGATATTGCCGAAAACAGTCTGCATGTTAATAAATTGCGCAACGTTCACAAATATAAATTGTTTGACTTTTTATGACGTGACGTTTGACACAAATATAAATTGTTTGACATGACATCTTCTACGAGAATCAGTTCTAATGATAATATGCCCAGTTTGATCAATCTTTACTTCATTGGGTGGTTCTGAAGGAAGTACCCTTGGCACGAAGTTCTTCATTTTCAGAAGTCAGACAGCGATAAATGATTTGAAATTTGAATCATAGCAACCTACATCCTGTTGTGAGAGCAATTTACTTGGTATCAAACAACAGTTCCTTGCTTGGTTTTCGCGAATAGTCACTGTGGCGAATAATCCTTATGCTTTCAAAATACACAATTGTTTGTAAGACGCGAAAAAGTTATCAAAGAAGATATTATGTGTCTAAACATTTTTCACATATTTCAAAAGTTCAAGAACTACACTCGCGCCAAGTCCAAGAACAGTTTTCTTTTCTGCAGCTCCTGCGTAAGGAATAAATTGATAAAGGTATCCACTCGAAGAACACATGCACCAAATCTTAAATCCAAAACGCTTGCCATTTCAATCCAAAGGCTTGCCTTTGATGTACATGTTGTAAGAATGTCACCCAAAATAAGGAACCCTTTACTCGTCAATAGACAAGTCACATGAAAAAACTTTAAACTGTAAAAACTTTTGGTTCAGTGAGTCAAAAAAGTGACGGAGTTTTGTAAATTTGTCAGTTACATCCAGGTTGTCATTATTACTAAGTGTAGGTTTCGCTTTATTGATCTGAACTTACTCTGTCTCATACATTTTCTGACAATGTCCACGCTTTTATCCTCATCTAAAGGCCACTACATATCAATCTAAAGTAATGTATGGTAGCTTGACAACAGTATGATTTCCAGAAAATTCAGCAGTTCTTCTCGTGATAGATGGAAGTCATGTCTGTTATTCTTCCGTGTGCATTTTTTTTTTGAAAAGGAATAATCAAATCCATTAGGTCCTTATCGATAAACTTAAAAAAAAATATCCAATGGTTACAGGCCCTCTAATTCACTTTTCAATCTAAGACATCTTAACGTGTTGCTAAATCTTTATTATTAGATTACTCATCTAGATCGTCTGGGCTGGTATGAATCTCGAAAGCCCCTGTTATGTCAATATTCTGGCCATTATTTGCAAGGTCCTCTGCGAAATCTTCCTCTTCTGTCTAGTTGGTCTACCTCGTGTCTACTATAGACAGCGTCATTTTACTCTAGAAAGAACGAAAACTTTGCTGAGTAATACTTAACAGAAAATAATATGTTCAAACGTGCATAAACCTTCAAGAATGAAGATATACTTACCTTTTCATCTCTTAACTCATGTACCACCTACTCTAAAGGTGCGTTCATTACGGAGACCATCGCATGGTATCCTCGCCTAGAGCATAGCACTGATAGTGAATGCTCGCATTTAAAATAATGCATTTATTTTACTTGGCGATGATAATATAATACCATCCTATGGTCCGATCGAGGGTCGGCGCCTCGTTTTGAACGCACACTAAGGCCACCTCTAGCATGCATAGCTCTTACATAGCTCTTGCATAAAATAAATCAGAAACACGCACTCAAACTCGATTATTTATATGAAGACTAAACAGTTGTAGGGTACGTCTAGACAAAAGCTGTTTATGTACTTCCCCGAACACTATTTTCTTACTTAGGGAATATTTGAATTTTTTAGACATTTTCCCAAAAAGTACAAACGAAGGACTTAATTTATCTATGATCTAATCACATTTGTTGGACATTATATCAATGATATATGTGCGTAGTTCATGTTCAAATTGAATTCATTTTTGATCAAAAAATAATTTGTGCTGTATTACGTAAACGCACCAACGACCGTAAAAGTTCTAAAAAGAAGTTCGTAACCTTAATGTCACCTGTGGTCCATTCTCATTTGATATGGCCTAAACTGCTCATTTCTTTGTTATGCTTACGCTGCATAGAACTGTATTTGTACAGACCGAAAACGGTTTAGTTCTTTTAAGCTTTCGCATTTGGAGTATTTGTAAAGAAGGAACACTTTAAGGTTCGGTTTGTGACGGTTTTCTTCATGGCTCGTGGTGACTTTGTAACGTAAAATAATTTGGGCGCTATTTTGGTTAATGTAAAAATAAACCCAAAGGGATGTTCTGTGGTTGTCTGATTGGAGAATCTATTGCAACTGGCTGAATGACTTTTGTTTATTCCTTTAAAAAAACAGCCGTTTGGAAAAGTATTTAGTACTTACAAATGTTTTATTCATTTTTAACGTAATGCAATCTGATTTATTTATATGATTTAACTATTTTAAATCTACCTTCATGTTTTTAAATTTCTTTCTCTAAATTGGTTTGGTCATATGTTTTCAAGTTCAAGGAAATACGCTTGCCTTTAATTGCGTGTTGAATATTCAAAACTCTTAAAATCTCAAATTTCTACGAAAGCCTATAAAAAGTATGGCTTCTTCAAAAGAACACTGCATACACAATACAAAACTTGAATTTATGGTGGCATTCACATTACTTCGAAGTGCTCTGGACTGGAGTGAGTAAGGGTTTTTGGTCACTACGAACGCCAGTATAAAATCAGAAGTCAGGATGGGAATACATATGTGTACAATGACCACTAATACTTATCGCAATGGTACCATTTCGATATGAGATGCTGCCCTAGCTACACTTAACTCCAACAGAATGATAATATTTATGATTTACAACTTACGCTAAATACTTTTTCCTTATTCTTTTCAATCGATTGCTAATTATATTCAAAATCACATATTGCGTTTTTCGTTACCTCGCGACCTCAATAAGTTTTACATAAAAAAACAGCTGTTTAAAAAGAGATTTATTCACTCACAATTTTATTTTCCACCTAGAATTTACGCGATAGTTTCAACAATGCTTTTTGTCTTTGCGAACAAGCTCATCGTAGAGAATGGAAAATAATTTATTTTAACTGCTCAGTGATCATATGAAGTACGACAGAACAAGAAAGTTAATGTCATGAAAATGGGGTATACATATACCATAGAGCATGACGCATTGCTCAGTATCCGTCACACGAGCTAAATAATTAGATTTTCCCGGAAACAGGGTAGCAAAAACAGGAGAGCTTTGAAAAAGCTTCAAAGCTCTACGGCTGAAAAATCAACCGGCGACACGCGCCTGCCGGTTTCGACCATGAAGTTTTTTTTTATCTTAGGCTTGGTTTTGAACTGATTCGGTTACTTTAACAGAATATAACTTTATGCTTTTCATACTTCTGCTGGAAGGGTTTAACTTTTTTGTTTATGGTAAATAGTTTACACAAAATAGAAAGAACGTAAATAATTTTTGCAATAAAAGAAACGCTTAGGATTAGCGACAGAAATATTGGTCATATTTGGAAAATCATCAGTAACATCCGGATCAGTGTTTTGGATCACTGAATCGCCGCATTAGAGATCAAGGTGAAATCGCGTTTAAAGGGATATAATATACAGTTAATAATAATAAATTGTTTATATTAGTTTGTGAAATCAAAGCTGATGTATATGCAATAACCACGGTAAAATGCATAACACCACTATAAAATTTAAATATTTAGGGATTTAACAAGGAGAAACCAGATTACCAAAATTATTTACTATTATTATGAAATATACTTTTAAAATATTCAGAGAGAGAAACAAGAAAGACAGTAGTAGGCTCAAGTTTGGTCTTCAAGCAAAGCGTTCATATTAATGAAACATAAATAGAACTGGTCGAGAAATATATCTGTCTAGAAAACGAAGTAAGGATAGGTAAAGACGAACAAAAAAACTTTATGCTTGGAATAATCTCAAGGGTAGAAAAAGCAACGAAGATATTCGAACAAAGACGAAAACAATGATATTCTAGAGAAGGTGGCAAACATAAAATGGACATTATTTGCGCAGGTTATCTGGCAAGTAACAAGTTGACAAGTGGACAAAATTTTCTACCTATCAGATTAATAGATGATCTAAAAAAAGAACAGGAATTAAATCTAAGAGGAAACTGATTACAAGACTGGAAACGCTTAGAGGAGATGTACGTTCGGCAGCGTACACAATTCGCTAGATCATGATACAGAAAAAACAAAGAAACTTTGCAATTTTTTAAAATTTCCGACAAATGTTATTGTAGAATTTTTAATGTAAAAATATGACTAATTAAATTAATTAATTGATTTCACCTGGTTTAACGAGAGAATTTCATACATTACCCCAATATTTGGCCTCTTTGAATCCGTTGTTTAAATCTCTTGCAGAATAAAGATTAAAGATACGATACTAACTGAAAATATAAAAAAAAACTAATTTTAGATATGCAAATAAAATTTACTTTTGTGTTTGGAAATTATTTACGTATTAATTAGTTCTGAGATCTAATCGGCTCGTCGTAAGCTCACTAACTTGGAAATAAAAATATAGTACTACGTACAAGTCAGTTTTTAAAGCTCTATCTCTTCAATCTTGACTCTCCGTAGGCAGTGTGGTGGTCATCGTTATGTCGTGTATTATCCGTCTCCAAAGATCTCTCACTCTGGTAATTTATTATTTTAACTCATGCATAGGTCTTTTGCATATTCCTGTAATTTGATTGATCTATCTTGTTAGGATTTTCCTCGTGATCTTCGGTCTTCTACCTACCTTTCCTTGGATACTCATTCTTCCCATGTTTTTTATGTTTGCTCTCATAGCATTTCCAAAATATTTTAATTTTGGGACTTTGGGACTTTTCGGGATAGCCATTTGCTGACATTTAGCTCATTTAGAGTTAAATTATTGGTCTTGTAGTCGGTTCATGGAATTCCTAACATTATTCTCCAACAGAACGTTAGTATTGGTTAAATAAAGCTAATCAATGACAAAAATCTAAATATTTTGGTGAAGTTATTCAATAAAATGTACAACAGAAATCATACCATGAGAATTTTGACAATTGAAGTATGCTTTCCAATAATGGCAATTCTTAAGAATGAAAAGAGTACAGAAATTCGACAAAAATTAATATTCTCAGAAACAAGCATCTGAACAAATGAGATATAAGATTGATATCAAACCTCTACTGCAATCGGCAAGCAGTAGTAAAATTGGACGTGAAATATTCGAAGAAGTCTAAGTAATGAGAGTGAGACAAGATAAATGTGAATTGGCTTTTAAGTAGCAATGATATGTATGGTGATATACGTATCATACTATATTATAGTATGATACGTATACTATACTTTTATTATAGTATATACTATAATAAAAGCCGTTAATTTAGAAAATTTACAAAGAATAATGAATAAAATGTTCGAAACGTCAAAATCGTGTAACAGTTGTGTAAAAATCGAAACGTCAAAATAAACATATTTTGACATCTGGCGCTCCCAAAGAGGACTGTAAGAAGGAGTGGAAACACAACGCATCACTTGTGTGCCTACTTTTCAACATCTAATTCAGCTTTCAGCAATCGCCGCTAGAGGCGCAAGCAAAGGGTGCTACAAATACAATAGTGTCTCTTATAGACTGATTTATTATTTAGTTCATTTTATTCATGTTTTTAGAGATGTTAGACATTAATTTATTGGTTGATTAGTGTCGAATATGTTTTATGCCATAAATAAATTATTTCAATATTGTAACATATCCAAGTGTTGTCAAAAGTGTATTATTTCTATACCAAAGATGGAGATGTGAAATCAAATTTAAATTTGTCATTACTCTAGTTTGAGACAGCTTATTTTGAAGCGGAAATATTTTGACACGTTATTATCTAACTGCTTCATTTATATACCAATGGAATTTCAACTCGAAATTAATTGATATCAAAAGTTTGTTAGTTGAAAATATCAACTAATTATTAGTGAAACAAATTAATATTTTTCCAGGAGCACCTTTGCCTGATTTTGAAGATAGCTAGTTATACAGTCAAATCTAATTATTCATATAATTTCGTTATTGATTGACGACGGATTATAATGATACTTTCCGATTATATCACTTTTCTGTAAGCATCCAATTGAGAGTGGAGCAAATTTACATAAGAATTTACCAAGATGAATAAGTAAATCTGAATTTATACATGCACACTTTTAATTTTATAAAGTGTAGCGGAAATGCTTTTTCTGTTGAATACTTCATTTATATTCTGAAGGCTTCTATAAAGATCTTTAAGTTTAGTTAATAAAAATATATGTAAGTTAAATATTAGCGATAGTCTGATTTTTACAAAATTAATGTTAAGTTTACGAAAATACTTTTGTCCCAAAAAAATTCATTGTTTCTACAGAAAACTTCAAGATCCTCTTACTATTATCATTATAATTTTACTGGAGGTTATTATATTATTATTTACACTGAAGAAAATAACAAAAAAACAAAAATAATCCATGAACGCTATAAATAACATAAAGACAAATCATTGTAAAAAAGTCTTAGTATTTCCGTGTTAATTCCAAAACATTTTTTTTATAGGGCTGAAATAGCACGCATTCTATAAATATAATATTGTCTTAACGTTATTTTATACCAAGACTGAAATGAAAACAAAAAATAAATCACAAATAAGCTACAAATTGGATGTTAATTGAAAAATCACAATTTTACTCACTTGGTCAATGAAGCTTTATAATTATTTCGAGTGCAAAAATAAGTAGTAATATTAATATAACTGTTTAAAAATTAAAAATTAATATGAAATTATAAATAAACACTTCTTTAAGATATTAATCAATACATTCATAAATCAAACATTTTCTGTTCGAAATACTTTATAATAAGATATAAATTATATAAAGCCCAATAATTATTAATATAATATTCGGTATCTCATATTTTTTACAGTTGCGTTAAGTATTACAAATAGTATAATAAAAATATATTCTCCACTTACTTTTAGTACTTTAAAAGGCTTGTATTAGCTTCGTCTTCCCTTTTTAAATTTTTTATCGGAACGATAACCCGTTATACATCCCGGTACGAAGAAAGTTCTACTGGTGTAAGCTGACTTGGCAATCATATTTAAATAATATTAACCACACAAACTACTAATATTTATTAACTACAAATAATTCATTATTTTCGAAATTTACACCTTCACTCCAATGTAGGTATCCTTCTCTATACTAGGGCCGCCCTAGTGGCAAAACAAGTAAACAGTGTACATAAATTTCAAGGTCGCCCAATCTCGATCCTTCTTCTGTTTTATAGGTCTCCATAGGCACTCCATAACCCTCTGAGTCAGGCGAATCTTGTTTACCACCTTTTTTGTTTGTGAGTGTTCATGTTTCTGCTCCATAAGTGAGTACAGGTAACACACACCGGTCATATGGGTAGGTCCGATTTGAGCTATTGGTAGGTCCGATTTAAATACATGTTTTAATTTGTGTCTAAAATTCATAAAATCAACCGAAATTAACTTCGAAGATTTATTTTTGGAGCTTATTGATCAGAAGCATAAACGCTTTTAATATGAATAGTTAAAATCGATACGTACCTATAGGCTATAAAACTACAGACAGGCCTAAATATCTCGACTGATACCGGCTCACTTTAATGAAGTTAGGCGTACTTTTGGCTGCGATCATTTAGAGCGTGAAAAATTTTTTCAGGTGGAAGGTCGTTGATTACAACGAGAGAAAAACATCACGGAAGAAAAAGATAGATGTACGATTGCGTTAAGGATGCTAAACGTTAACGATGAGGGATGTTTTTGCGAATGTAGGTTAGGAGGCATAGCAGTGTTTAAAAATACATTATTTTTATCTTTTATTTCTAATTGCTGCGATATTTAAAAATGACATGGATATGGAATAATTTAAGAACATATCTGATTATTTGCATATTAAACCCAACTATTTTCTTAAGGAACTAAGTGATATATATTTATATGCAAATCATAAGAATCTTCGGTTCTGTTGAACGTTTTACGGAACCTCACATTGTTTTTTAGTAACATAGTATCTGCCAAATTACTTGATCACTATATTTTCAATGTATAAAATCAATAATATTGCTTCAGAGGTGACCTGTCAAACGTGCTAAGTGTGACGATACACACTTACACTTATCAGCCTGTCCCGGTGGATATCACGGAATGAAGAATCGTTGTGCAACACAGATAAAACACATTATGGCTAACTTAGCATCTTAAACTGAAGGCTAACTTGTTGGAGCATTGGTTCTTCCAGAAATAGAATAGAAAATAGCAAATGAACTACCGATGAATTTAAGACATATGGGAGGACTTTGTCGAAATGCATCCTTATTGACACGGTCTCTTAAGTGTGTGTGGGGCCAATGAATTTTTGGATTACACCACCCTCCGAATCCCGCCTACCGCTCAGGATTTTCCTGTCAAAGCGAAAAACGTGAGGCAGGTCTGCTTCCAGATCACATAGTGAGATAGTTGCTCTGGGAAATGCAGGTGTTATCTTTCTAATACGATACGATAATACCGTATCGTATAATAATATATTGCATTGCTTCATGGCAAAGTGACTGCTTTCTGAATGAAATGGAATTTAAAAAAAATAACTTCATTATTACTACCGATGTTACATCCCTGGACAGATAGAGGTTGGTTGTTACAGTTTCCCAATCACATTGCACAATGATACCTCTTCTTCTCCCGAAGAAATAGCCTCAACTATTTTTTGATATCTCTTATTACTAACATATCACTACTAATACAAGTTTTTATATGTGTAATTCTCTCTCTCTCTCTCTCTCTCTCTCTCTCTCTCTCTCTCTCTCTCTCTCTCTCTCTCTCTCTCTCTCTCTCTCTCTCTCTCTCTCTCTTAATCTGAAAAAGCACTACCATCGTATCAACTGCAAACAGACAGCACACTCTCTCTGGCAAGAAATTTAACAAACATCAGCCACAAACTCTCAATCTAGCTAATATCTGAGTACACAACACTCTTAAACAGTCTCCAAAAACCCAACACAAGACAACCCTACAGGACTACTTCCGTACATACCACACCTCGAAAACAGCAACTAATATCAATCTTTTAGGAGGATCGAAGAATCCTAAACGGAGAAAAAAACACTACATGTTCATCACCCTAAATAATCCTTTCTTCCTATTCCAAAGGAATAGTATTCAAATATCAAATATTATGTTCTATAACTTTCTATTTTAAGGTAGTATTTACCATAATTTGTATACATGCAAACTCTTTAATAAAATGTAAACTAGGTTTGGTATGTACTTGACATTTTCTTGAAAGTCTAAATCATTTTGTAACATCAATCGCTTCTTGTGGACTTAAAAAATTGGTCACGATATTGATAAGCTCTTTTTCTCTAAGTCATTTTCCTTTGGTCCAAAAACCAATTGTCGGTTGTATTTTTCTCTCAGATGCCAGTTTAAATTAAACAACATGCTATGCCTTAAAAGTAATCCTACAATTCTTTTCAAACGTTGTGAAAACAACCAATATAAACTTCTTTGGGGTTTTAATTGCTCACGTAAAGATCAACTATGAGACGTATCTAATACTTTAAGAATTCTTTTCTGATTTTGCGAATTGTCACATTTTAATACAGCACATATGTGTTTAATATATAAAATGGAGGATATACAAAAACACACTATTTTTTATTGCTACGAATAAAATTATTCAGAAAATGTCAAAATCTAAAATAAAAAATACAAAACTCAGATCTAGTAATCAAATAATGAAAGTTCTTGCTCTTCAGCTAAAAGGATATGATTTGTAGATGATTTCATTCTATTTATATAACAATAAAACACCGAAAACTTTTGTTTTAAAACTTATCACTACAGCTGTTTCTGCAGCGTGCCTTTCTCAAGTGATTTATATTTGGTATGTGTTTACACTTTATAGTCTTTAACTGAATAGGTTGAGAAGGGGAGAACTGTTTTCTCAAGTTGGCCATTCAGAATTATGTCTGTATTTTTTAATTTGTTGATTTTCTAGATTTTTAAGGTCTTTATTTTGGATGTGAAGAATTTGAAATTCGTCATTTAAAGAATGACTCTAGTCTAGAAGGTGAAGTTAGTACGTAGAATCTGTTTTTCTATTATTGAAAGCCCTTTTATGGTCCGCTATACGTTTGTTAAAAGTTCTGCCAGTTTGACCGATGTAAGTTCTTGGGCAGTTGCCACATTTAAGTTTGTATACTGTCTAAGCCCTTTTTCTTTTGGCTCTTGTTGCTTTTAATAAATTTTCCCAAGTTGTTGTTTGTTCTAAAAGCTGGTGTTATTCTTTTCTTTTTTAAGTGTTTGGCTATTTTTGTTGATATCTTACCTGTACATGTAATCGAGCAGAAAGTACTGGGTTTATTCAATGGTGGTGGAAATATTAAGTTTAGGACTTTCTTATGTAGTTTTTGATTTAAAATTTCATTCATTGATTGTTCGTTGTGCCCATTGTTTACTGCTATTTGCTTAATGATGTTTAATTCTATTTCAAAGTTCTTTTTGACATCAGGATTTCTATGTAACGTGATATGGTAGGCTACTAATTTATGTTGTGTAGCATGGGATGATGATTATGTTTAGTCGTGTCAGTATGGGTAGGTTTATAAAATTTCATAGATCCCCAAATTTATCACATTTTTCCATATTTTGACTTAAAGGGATCCTAACAAAACTTCTAAAAGCATTTTTGGCTGCTTCTTCATTAATTATTATTATAATATAATATATTCAAATATAATTAAGCTAATGTGCGTAAGTGTGTAGTATCTCACCCATAGCATTTTTCAAGTGTTTAATCTTTGGGCGCATCTGTATAGTTTTCTTTTTAATGGCATCTTGAATCTCTACATTCTCATCTTTTTAAAAATAGCTTCTTGTATTTAAGAGTATGCAACATAGTTCCATGGTACTATTTTCTTAGTTTTACTGCGAGATAAACTTTAGATTGTGTAATCTACAATATTTATGAATATAATGATATGGTGCTAATGGGCATAAACGGAAGGCAAACTTTTTTACACATAAATAATGTCAACAAATCGAGATAGATAAGTTGTTAAATTATTTTAATATTATCAACAGATTTTACATTCTTTTTAATTCCGTATAATAATTTTTGCTTTTTTGTTTTAGGTGAGTAAAATATATTATTTAAAGAATTCTCCACATTAATTCGGTAAGTGTTGATTGACTCTTTATGAAATAAGGGTTGTAGCTACCAAAAGAACAAACGCAAAGATCAAGTGTGGTATGCAGTAGTATACGTCCAAAATATTTTATTTTTTTTTGTGTTCGTGCCTATGATTTCTGTTTGTTTAGTTGGTTAGGTACTTTTGTATTTAAGATCCTGTATACCAACGAAATTATCAACATATGCCGGCATATAGTTCCTTGCACATGACATCTGTAAGTGCCCATATTCGGCTCCACACGATGTTGTACTGAAAATATTGGCTGTGTGCAAGTTCGAAAGAGCGGCACCTAGTGTCATAGATCAGCGAAATTGTTAGCACTTTTAATATATTACTCGTATGTAAACCGCAAATAAAATGACCTAAACTTGTTTATTTAATAATGTATTTCGGAAGAGCGACACACAGTATCATAGATCATCGAACTTTTTAGCACGACTTAAACTTGCTTGTTTAATACAATAATAATTATTGTAATTTATATTAGAAATCCACTTTTCTCTTTGCATTTATTTCTGTTTATCAATTTGGAAACGAATAGAGCTTGAGTTGACTATTTCTTGTTGTATTTTTACAATTTATACATAAACATTTGCGAAATCTAATTATTAAAAGTACTGAAATGTGCTAATCAAAAAACAAGGTTTCGCCGCTTCACGCACACGATCGTTTCTCATATCTCCTCCAAGTAATTGCACACAGCGAATAGAATCTGAGAATACGAGGCCTTAAGGGTAGATTGATATTGTGAATGCCTAGTACAGTCCGGCTCGACCTTGTTCTATTTGGAACCTTATGTATTCTTCCAT
The DNA here is from genome assembly GCF_040954645.1 of Diabrotica undecimpunctata. Lineage (NCBI taxonomy): Eukaryota > Metazoa > Arthropoda > Insecta > Coleoptera > Chrysomelidae > Diabrotica > Diabrotica undecimpunctata. Next base: position 76,700,758 of record NC_092809.1, on the reverse strand, counting down.
GATGCCAGATGTGTGTCATCTTCGTTTTCATTAAGTGTGTAGCCCAAATATTCTGTGTTTTCTGTCACATTCCAGAACACCTAACATGTCCTTTTGCTAGCTTACTAGTAGCGATTTAGTCACCTTAGTGTTCAATTTAAACCTCATCTCTCTAGATGTCGCTGTAGTGTCTTTATTTAAATTATTTTATTAATACTTCCCTTGACGGAAAAGATTTGATTTCACTTTTAGAGCTTCTGTACCAGTCGCTCTGATGAATCCGGGTGAGATGAAATAAGTATAAGTTAATATACAGAGGCACTATACGTGAAATCAAGTCTTTTCTTCATCTCTATTTACTCTTTATGAGTACAAGAAACCAGTTCACCAAAGATCTTTGCTTAGATAAATAGATATTTTGTGAAATGCCCTTTTATATTCCCATGTGGTTCCTTTTCATTGTCTGTTTTGCCTTGTAATTTATAGAAGGCACCGCATTTATAATTTCTCGTCTCATTTCTCTACTTTGTCTGCCACACACCTTAGCAAGTTGCTGTTTGTTCTTTAGAAGTTAATTCTCATTTGCGAATCTATTATTTGGATCTAAAGGATATTTTAGTGATTTACATGATTTAATTACAAAATTAATGATTATTAATAACTAAAGAACACTTCTTTAGCATATAAGTGCTATTTCAACTATGTAGATATGTGAATTGCGATATTTATGCATGTTTCATTGATTATCATAAAGAGTTCGATACGGTAAAACACGACAAGCTAATGGAGATATTAACAAATATTGGAATAAACACCTGTGATCTAAGAATTATTAGCAGTCTTTAATGGAATCAAACATCGTCTATCCGTACAGAGGCAGGAGAATCCGATGATAACAAAATCAAACCGGGGGTCCGACAGGGATGTATACTACAGGGACGTATATTATGTAGACCCTTGCTGTTTGACATATACTCTGGGAAAATCTTTCAAGAAGCAGTATAGGATGTTGAAGCCGGAATTCGAATTAACGGGGAATGCATCAATAGCATCAGGTACGCGTATGGCACGGTGGTATTCGCTGACGTTTATGAAACCGTTCAGGAGTTAATGAATAGAATCAAAGAATTGAGTCAGAGATAAGGACTTTCAGTGAACATTAAGAGAACAAAATGTATGATGGTCTCTAAAAAGGAACAGCAAATTGAAAGAATAAGTGTGAATGGTCAACCAATTGAAAGAGTAAAAACATACACCTACCTTGGTAAGAACGTCAATGGAAATTGGGACCATTTCCTAGAAATAAAATGTAGGATAGAGAAAGCAAGATATGTATTTCAAAAAGTGGCTAAGCTATTCAAATGCTATGATTTATCAGTACCCATTAAAATCACGTTAATACGATGTTATATCTTTCCTATACTGTTGTACGGAGTTGAATCGTGGACTCTCACAGACGCTACCTGCAAGAAAATTGAAGCTTTCGAAATGTGGTTTTATCGTCGAATCCTGAAGATATCTTATACCGACCATTTTACTAACCAGGACTTTCTTTTAAGAATGCAAAAAGGAAAAGAGTTGTTAACTACAATAAAAACAGCCAAAATCTAATACCTCGAATGCCGAACTAAAAAAATAGTAGTAAGCAAAGAGCCAACCAGATGTAAAATAGAAAGCTATGGAGACCAGGACAAAGAAGTGAAAGATCAAGTACAAAAAGCAAATAGACTGGCAGAATGCCTTAATAACACTTTATGGCGAAACATACACATTAACACTGAGATGAAGTCAAGAATTTATAAAGCCAGTCTAAGACCAATAATGACATACGTCTCAGAAACAAGACCCGACACAGCCACAACGCAGAGGCTACTGAAAACGGCAGAGATGAGAGTACTGAGAAAAATTACAGGAAATACGATGAGAGATCAAAAGAGAAGTGAAGACATTTGAAGAAAATGTAACGTACAGTGTATAAATGAATAGAAATAGAAAAAAAGAATGGAATAACCACATAAGCAGAATGTAGGAGACCCGTGGCGTCAAAATAGCAAGAAATAAGTCACCAATCGGCAGAAGAAGTATCGGACGACCGCGCAAAAGATGGAGTGCATAGAGGTATTAATCCGCCAATGAACAAGCAGAATTGCTTATAAAGAGGAAGAAGAAGATAATTTAATAATATACCATCATCTGTATATGTATGTATGCGTCCGGTGGGAGACAGACAACTCCACTCGGAAAAGCATGTGCTTGCATGTAAAATAGGATGTAACGTTGACTTTAATCCTTATTTACATATAATATATTCCACTCATACAATAGAATAATAGAACAAATATATATAAAGATTTCTGAACGACACAAACCAAATACACTCAAAAAATGTATAGTAAAAAATTAGAGTTAACGTCACATAGTGTGATTTTTCTATCCACAACAATGTTTGATTTGATCCCAGAAATGATTATGGGAAAAAATATGACACAGAGAAGAGGATGCATCTTTAACAATGAATATTAAATTATGGCGAAATTATGTAATGATAAAAGAAACAGAACAGCAAGGAAAAATTAATACCCAAACCAAAAATTTTTGTGTGTGTGTGTGAGAGAGAGAGATGGCATTAGACAAAAAATCTTTTTGCCACAGAAAATTGTTATAAGGATGTTTAAATTTTTATTTTAGAATCGTTTATAAACTTGATTAGAATATTATATATAGATTTGTCAGAATAAGATAACAGATTGCTGATGTTAACTGGTAGGCTAATATTGAGATCAATTAAATCTAGATATAGGCTTCGAGTCTGTTCCCTATGATTAGGACAATCGAAAAATAAGTGGTTCAAATCTCCGACAGATTTACTATCACAAGGACAGAAAGGGGTTTCATAGATTCCAATCCTATGCAGATGCTCTGGAAAGAGGCCATGGTTAAGTTTTAACCGGGTTATTAACGAAGAATGTACTTTATTATAGTTAAAATTAAAATGGGGAATATTTTTTGGTAAGCATGGATGAATAGAAAAGTAATGGTTTTTTGAAGACTTCTGAACCTCTTTATATTTTGACATCCATCTTTCCCTGCCAATACTCCTGATAATAGAAAAAAGATCTTTAAAGTAGTAAAAATTTGTAATTTCTGATATCTCAGATGTATTTTTTGCCATACCATCCACTAATTCGTTTCCAATTACTCCATTATGTCCTTTAACCCAGAGTAAAGTAACTGTTTTTTTTGTGAATTTTAGATCATGTAATAATTTTTTGATATCAAGTATAATGGAGTTTTGAAAACTATCCAATGGATGGCTACGAATAGCTTGTAATACTGCCTGAGAATCTGATACTATTACGATGTTCTCACAATAATTAGTGACACACCAAGTTAGTGCTTTCTGTATAGCAGCAGCCTCGGCTGTAAAAATAGAACAACATTCAGGAATTCGATATTTCTCAACATAATTGCTGTTTGAAACAAAAAAAGCGAAACCAGTACTTTCAACAGTTTTTGAACCATCTGTATAAATTATTGTTAAATCTTCCCCTAATTTGCTTAGTATGGATTTGAATATAATATTAGTTAAAATTGGCAAATCTGAATAAGAGGGCATTATAATGGTTGGTTTGTCTATCAGAACTTCAAAGTCTTGTATGTAAAAAGGAAATTTTGGGAGCTGTAATATATAAGATTGAAATGAATTCGTATCGATAAAAGATTCTGCAAGAGGAGGAGAATTTTTTATTCTCCAATAAGAATTTGTTAAATTTTCTGTCAAAAGTAAACCTATTTTGTGAACCATAGTTGTATTAAACGATCTGTATGTTATTAGACGTTTGTTGGCTAACATTTGCCTACGTATGTGTAAAGGTGGTTCCTGGGCTTCTGCTAGAACTGCTTGGTTTGGTGAAGACATCATAGCTCCTAGACAAATTTTTATTGATTTAAATTGTATTCTGTCAAGAGTTAATAGATTTGTTTTGCATGTTGAACCGTAAAGAACACAGCCGTAATCCAGAATGGATCGTATGTAGGATCTATAAAACATTAAAGAGATATTTTGATCTGCACCCCATCTTTTTTTAGAAACGAAACGCAGAAGGTTAATTCCACGCTCGCACTTTTGTTTTACGTACTTTATATGGCTGGACCACAAGAGTTTTTTATCTAGGATCATGCCTAGATACTTATACTCTTCTGCCAAGGGAAAATTATAATCACCTATCTGGCATTTGCCTGTGACTTTTTGTCTACGTCTAGTGAAACATACAATCGAAGATTTTTCTTGTGATATACTAAAACCCATTTGTTTCACCCACTTATCTAAGTTACTAAAGCTAAGTTTTAGATTCAACATACAATCTTCATAGGATTTATGGCTGGTATATAAACATATATCGTCTGCATATTGAATTATTTTGCATTTTTCATCCATCAAACCATGCAGATCTGCAGTATAAACATTAAATAATAAAGGACTTAGAATTGAGCCTTGTGGGAGACCGTTATATAATATTCTTGGACCGTGTAATACATTTCTATGGTCCCGTAAGTATATTTTTCTGTTCACATACAAATTTATTATATTTACAGATAATCTTTTATCAATACCACACCCCACCATTTTTGAATATAATATATCCAAATCAACCACGTCATATGCACCCTTTAAATCTAGAAACAAACATAGCATAAATTCGTTTTTTGAAAAACAGAGTTGAATATCCGTAACTAAGTGTATGAGAGCATCAATGGTACCTCGACCTCTACGAAATCCATACTGTGAGTAGGGAAAAACTGAACTACTTTCAATAAAATGTTCTAATCTAAATTTTATAAGCCTTTCAAAGGATTTTGTCACACATGATAATAGAGAAATGGGTCTATAAGATGATGGAAGTTCTGGGTTTAAGTTAAATTTGAGTAAAGGGCATATGATAATATTTTTTAAAGTATCGCAATATTCTTGTTTCAACCACCAACTATTAAAGATTTGTAAGAGAACATCTTTGGCATTTGACGGCAATTTGTCCAATATCTTATAAGTAAAACCGTCCAAACCGGGGGCTGTATTTCTGCTTTTTTTTAGTGCGAAATCAAGTTCTGAAGGAGTAAAAGGTTTTGACATGGAATCTACACTAGTATTAAAACGAAAAAATTCTTTAATCCTACCAACATTACCAGAGGCAGATGAAGGTGCAAGTTGGTCTAACATCTGTTTAATGAGATTTTCAGAAAGTTGAGGTTTTTTGTTGTACTGATAGTTATTGGAGATTGATCTGACGGTTGACCATATTTTTGAAAGAGGTGTGCTTTTGTTTAGACTATTTAAAAAATTTATCCAACTACTTTTTTTCTTTGTTTTAAATAATCGTTTGGTTTGGGCTGCTATATTTTTATAGTTTATGTAATTATTATAGTTACTTTGGGTTCGATACGCTTTCAATGCTTCTGATCGTTTTTTTATTATGAATGTACATTCCTCATCCCACCAATAAGGCCTTGGAATTGAGGGAGTAAAAGGTTTTTTTATGGGCATAGATTTGGAAGCAGCTAGAGAGATAGTCTGAAAGAGTAGGGCTGTCTTCTCATCGTTAGAAAGATTATTAGATGATAAAATTGTGGATAATTGTTTGTCTAAATCTGTCTGAAATAGCTTCCAGTCAGCGCGGCAATCGTTCCATTTTGTTGATGGATTAATTAGGAAAGAAGTAGGATTAATTTTAAGCTCTATTTTAATAGGAAAATGATCGGATCCCAATGTGTCGGGATATACTGACCAGTTTATACGATTTGTTAATGAGGCTGAGGTGATAGTCAAATCAACGGCAGAATGATTGCCACTCGCGGCGATTCTAGTAGGTGATCCGTCGTTTAGAGAAACTAATTCGAAAAAATCCATGCTTTCGACTAATATTCTACCATTACGGTCATCCGGGATCGGACCCCACATGTAATGGTGGGCATTAAAATCACCACAAAAAACTGTATTATTATAATCGAATTGTTCAAATAAATGTATCCAATCAGTCTTTTCTACTCTGATGTCAGATGGTTTATATATAGACACAAAAGATATATTAATTTTGTTAAGTAAGACTGCACACACTTCTATTCCGGTATTAAAATTATAGTTAATGTTAATTATTTGATAATCAATGCCCTTTAGTATGAAAATGCCTACACCGCCATAGCCACTTTCACGGCATTTTGAAACAAAATTATACCCTTTTAATTTAAAGTCTATTTGGTTTTTCAACCAAGTTTCGGATAAAATTATAATATCTACATGAGAATTATTAATATAATTTATGAGACTATCCCTATTACTTACTAACGATCTACAATTCCATTGTAAAATATTTAAGGAAGATTGAGTAAGTTGACTGTGCATTTGGAAATTAATAATACGAGTGAATGCTTTCATTGTCACTCGTCGCTAAATTATCCGTTTCTCTGTTATTACCTGTTTCTTCTAAATTATTAGAAATAAGTTTTCTTAATTCATTTTCTAAATTGCATATAGGTTGAGATTGATTATTGGTATACATAAGTTGATTAATATGAGATGTGACAAGTAATATAAGTTTCTCTTTATAGTCAATAAATTCGTCCCTGTAGGGATTGGGTATTATAGGATTAGATTTAGGGGTAGGTCTTTTGATAGAAGTTGACGCAGAGGTATGGGGTAAAATTGGTGGAGAAGTTGCTTTACGTTTATTATTTGTAGAAATATGAATAGCTTTCCTTACCGGTTTATTTAATGTGAAATTAGGGACATTGTTAGACGAGGTAGGTAAACTGGGAAAATTGGAAGTGTTATTTAGAATAGAAAATCTATTATTAGTTATTATTTTTGCGTAACTTGGATTGTTATGTAATTGTTCTGCTTCTCTGAATGTTATATTTTCTGATGCCATTATTGCTTTGATTTTCTTCTGTTTTTCGTATATTGGACATTTTCTAGACAACGAGGTGTGATCGTTGGTTTTACAATATATGCAATGATTATTTTCATTACAAGTTTCTACAGTATGGGTGGTGTCTGTACATTTTTTACACCTACTGTCCTTAGATTTACATTGTTTTGAGGAGTGACCATATCTGAGACATTTATAGCATTGCACTACCGGGTGTATGTATGGATCTACTGAAAAGTTGCATAAATTAATTATTATGTTTTGTGGAACCTCGTTTCCCAAAAATTCTACAATTATCATTTGTCTTGGTACTAATTGAGTTGTGCCATCGTTGTTCGTTACTTTTCGTTGCATCCTTTGAACATTTACCACTTGTCTCTCGGATATTATCGCATCCTTTAAATAATTCTCCGAAAAGAAAGTATCAACCATACGGACTATGCCCTTTCTATGTGTATAAAATTTTGGAATATAAGCTATAAGATCATTTTTATTTATTAAATCATGATTAATTATTTTATTTGCTATAGAATAAGTTTTAAAAATGACTTTTACCCTATTAATGCCAACTGTTTTTATATCAAGTACATCATTTTTAATGGACGAATCATTTAATAAAAAATGTCCTACCTTCATTGGAAATAACCTACCGATATTTTTATTTTTGTGTTCAATATATACAAAGAATGGGGCCTTATCGCTGGGTTTATACCGGTTTTCAAAATCAATTAAAGTATTTACAGACCTGTTATCATCAATATTAGTTTTTTCAGACGTGTTTACGGAATGTAATTCATCGGGCGGTCTATGACCTCCAATAGCATCTTCTTCCATACTTAGATTTTTTGGAATACCAAATTATGGGCCTAATTTGCACTAAACAAATTCACAAAATAACACAATAGCGATCACTATCAAACTCGCACCGACAGCAATATCAAAACAAACCGTTCTCTACGGCTATCGACTCGGGTATGCCAAAAATTTTTAGAAATACATTTACATTGAAATGGAAAGAAATGCATAAGTGAGAAACCGAGTAAATAAAAGATATCATAACCATTTTACATACAAATTTCTATAAACAAGAACAGCTGAATCACAGTTTTGTTACAAATCCTCCCACACACAATTAGTTTATTTTCAAGCAAACTATTTGTACTTGGCAATAACATTGACACTGAAACGTTTCAACGATTAATCAAATAATTTGAAATTATGCAAGTTGTACAGTATCAAACAAAAAACAATCAGTCTATACTAGATTTCTGACGTCAACGCAGTTTAATGAAAGGCAATAGACCATTTTATCGCCAACAAGTGCGTTATTTGCCTGCAAGGTCGTTCGAATATGAGGAGGAAAGAGGGAGTCCTGAGCGGTAATGGAAAATTATGTCTCTATAAATGTGGTGTTACGAAATAATATATGGGGAGAACCAAGTGTCCGATGCTATACAGAATATTGGAAAGAATGTATGGAGATGGATTATATATTAAAAATCCGGTATTAAATATGAAAATGTTGACTTTATTTTATCACATTTTAAGATGATTATCGTTCTTAAATTGAAAATTGTGCAAATAATAAACAATAGATGCACCTAAATAAATCTACGAAGAAGGGTTATTTCTTAATACAGTTTACTTATCCCTTATTCCCTTATCCCTGAGATGTTTAGTAACTTCTGTACTAGATTTATATTGAGCCTTTTCGATTCTTCAAAAAGGCCTTTACTTGCACACACGTTTTTCATTTTTAGCTACAGTTTTTCAAATATATAAAAAGCTTCGAAATCTCGATTCATTAGTGCCTGTGCTATGCTTAGAAACAGTGACAGCTTATTTAGACATCACTAGTGAATTTGACTGACATATTTTCAGGTCATGCCTATAGTGTATAGATAACAAAACTTATACAAAAACTAATATTGCACAAACAATTATAGAGGAATAAATCTACTGAACACCGCACTTAAGCTTACCACAAAAGTCCTAACCAACAAGATCAATAAACGTTAAAATATATTGCTTCCTGTTATTTCGTAAAATTCTTAAACTGGCTATCTCAGTTATTCTGTTTTAAGTACGGAGAATTTGACTTCTTTTGTTACTTTTGTGTCGCTAATACACACAAGTGTACGGTTTCGTATTACGGTCACAATTAACTTAAATTATCGCCACTCAAAATCGCAACACAATAGAGTGATTTATTGGTATACCCTCTTGCTAACAACCGTTTCGAAGCGTGGCCATAGGGTGGTTTTCTGACCTGACGATATCAAGACACACACTTCATCAAAAGACAGCGAACCAAACACATCTAGTTTGATCGGTCTCCTATTAGTAGACTCGGCGTCCCGGGCGTCGTGATGCACCGCTACCAAATCTTCAGCCTGTTACGAATACATCAATATTTCAAAAGGTAAGTCTATATTCTTTGTACAGACAATAATAATGAGTAAGACCAGTTAATTTCTTAATTTATTTACAGTTGTATTTGCTATTTTTCGCTAATTTATTTACAAACAAAGTATTGCATTTTTTCTTCATTATTATTTATTTAATATCATTTAACCAGCGACCTCTTAAGTTTTATACAAAACATTTGGTCCTTCGAGCCGGATGATAAATAATTATAACTTTGATTCAATTAATTTCATTGTGTTTCAATTAATTCATTTTAATTAATTGTTTTTTTTTTGTTTCTTTTCAATTTAAATCTGATCCTTTGAGGTCCTTCGCGCATTATTTTTAAACTTAATTTACATAATAAAATTGGATCATATTTATATAGCAATTTTTTAATTTATTTCTATTTTTATAATTCATAATTTCAGTAGGTAAAATACTTTTATATATATTTTGATTAATATCATATATTGATTATACATATATATTACATTTATGATTTATTGTTTTACATTTTTTACATTGTTTTTGTGCTGATTTTGTGAATTATTTTCATTCTACTTGTATTATACTTTCCAACTCATTCTGTACGTCTTGTTTGTTAACTTAAACACATTTCGTTACTTACCTTTTTATCGATATTCTTACTTGTTTGCAATTGATTTTGGTTAAAACCGTTCACTTCTTTAAATCTAGATATTCACTTCGTGTTGATTTGTTAATTTATGTTTGCATTGTTCTCTCTTTCGTGCTTGTATCTTACAATGCTCAACAAAATGAACAAAGGCAACTTTTCGCGCCATACTCGGCATTCTCTAGATTTAAGGAGGCCTATGAAACGCATTCAAGTATCAAAACCACACGCCTTCATTATTATCCGTAGCCAGGGTAGATTTTCATAAATCTCACAACCTTGTTTCGATTGAATTTATTGTCTTCTTCTACTCGCTTTCGGTTATCGCTGTCTTATTTCAATATTTTGATAAAATCTCCGTTAATGTTCGTATTTTTTGGGACTAAACGGCTTCAAGAACCTTTCTCGTTGGTTAATCCACATAATTCTTGTGTACGTGGCCTGATTCCACCTCATTCGAAACGACGAATTGTACGGTTTGCGAATCACGGTCTCGCGTTTTGCTTCGTTTGTTAACCATCGCTCAAATTCATCTTGTTCCTTTAGACAACCACTTCTTCAAATACTAACATTTCTATTTTGCTACACAACCACATTTAATGTCCTCGTCTATTTCTTTCCACATAGTTGATACAGATCAAATATGCTTTCTCATCTTTCTTATAATTCGTATCCTGCTAGATACAGGCTCCACAGCCAATTTTATTTCAGTGATCTACCAAATCACGCATTTTAGTAATCAGATCTTATAGACATACTCATAGGGGTTGAATTAGTTTTTCGTTTCGTGAATTTTGGTCAAAATTCTTGGCGAACCAAATCATCCTGTGGCCTTAGAAATCATTTTCAATTATGTTCTATAAGGGCGAGTCTCTACGACTAATTCTATATTTTATTTCACATCTTTCGTTACTTCTATGTATACAAACATAGATCTTTTCTACAAAGATTTTGGGAAGTCGAAAAGAGTAGGCACCTGTTAGTTTTGTCCCAACACGACGAAGTTCGTGAAGGATATTTCTTAGTTGTTGATTTTTCGAAAATTAACAAGCCGATTTTCTGTTATTCCACCGTTTTTATAACTCAATCCTCTTTATTTATCTTTTTTTTCTCTTGTTTATATTCGCTACTTATTCTTTATTCTTATGCATTTCTTCATTTTGTATGCTAGAGAATCGCCTCAGGAAACTTCCGAATCTCAAAGAGACATATGTTGCATTCATGGAAGCTTTTGTTACTTCTCAACATATGATGCCGGTTTCTGAATCCGATTTTATATCGATTATTTCTTATAACTCTTACACAGTTTTCAAAAAACAAATTTTTATTTCGCTTCTTTTATCCAAAATTCGTACTAGCCTCGACGCCAATCTATATGACGTTCAAGGTGTGTCGCTAATCGACGCTTTTGATACTGGTCCTAAAAGGGCATCTCGTTCTTTACTTAATTTTTGATATCTTCGTTGTTGTTTTATTTGCGATATAAAGCAAACGTATCGACAAATTAAAGTAAATAAGGAATTTTGGAACTATAAAAGGGGTTCTCTGGAGATCGGACTTTTTAAACCTCTCCAAGAGTTTTTACTACGTATCGTTACTAACGGTACTTTTTCTTTTTGTTTCGCTTATAAACTCTAGAAGAGTAACGCTTAGTTTTTAATGCTTGATGGTTTTCCGCTAGGCAGTGGGCCAGCAACCATCTCGACGGACTTACGTCAGAATCACGCTACAAGTGATTCTCTTTGATCTACTCACCTTCTGCAGTGAGAACTTGCTTAGCTTTTAAAGCACGATACGATGGTTTTCCGCTAGGCAGTGGGCCAGCAGCCATCTCGACGGACTTACGTCAGAATCACGCTACAAGTGATTCTCTTTGATACTACTCACCTTCTGCAGTGAGCACTCGCTTAAGTCTCGCTTCTTTCCTTCAAGAAAGAAAATAAAGAAGACCCAAACAATTATAGAGGTATAAATCTACTGAACACCGCACTTAAGCTTACCGCAAAAGTCCTAACCAACAAGATCAATAAACTAACAACTTTATCACATGAACAACAAGGATTCAGATCCGGAAAATCCTGCGTATACGCCGTATTTGTACTAAGACAAATCATAGAAAAGGCCATCGAGTACAATAAACCAGCATATCTATGTTTTATAGACCTGACAAAGGCTTTCGATCATATCCAAGTCGAAGACGTTACACCTACTATATAAAAGAAACATACCAATCAATATTATACAAACCATCGAAAACATCTACTTCCATAATCGAATACAGGCAAAGATAAATGGAAAATTAACACATATATCAGTACAAAGCGGAGTCAGACAGGGTGACTCGTTAAGCCCACTTCTCTCTAATATAATAATGGACAAAATGATACAAGTAGTACGTAAAGGTCATGGTTACAGAATGGGGAACTAAGAAATCCAAATATTATGTTATGCCAAGAAATACGATGTAATAATATCAGCAGAAAAAACCTGTTGTATGACAACATCTAAATACCCACTACGATGTAAAATCGAAATTAATGGAAAAATAATAAAGCATGAAGCAAGGTTTAGATATCTGGGAATAGATATAACTAATTACGGAGATTAAAAGCAAGTAAAGCGGTGGGATCTCTTAATGACATAATTTGGAAGAACAAACACCTAGGACAAGACACAAAAACAAGAATCTATAAAGCAGCAATTAGACCTATATTAACATACATAGCGGAGACAAGTCCTGACACATCAGGGAAAAGTCTGTTGGATAGGGAGAGAAGCGAAAACATAAGAGCATGCAATATATAAGACATAAATGAATGGGTGTCAAAACGGAAACAAGAGTGGAACGAACACATTAGTAGAATGGCAGACGATAGGATAGTACGAGTAGCACGAGATAAGCCATCAAAAATACGAAGAAATATTGGCAGACCAAGAAAAACATGGTGTGATAATTTAAACAATTTAGGAGGCTAATATTCAAAAAGAAACAGGCTTTTAAGCCTACATACAAGAAGGAAGAAGAAGAAGCGTATAGTGTATATTTGACCCTTTAATGGTTTTTTTGTTCTTTTTGCACAGACAGATAAAATTTAAACTTTGTATATTTGACAAGCTTTGTCAATATTTTTTATCTGAAACATCTAATACGACGGGTTAGACCGGCTGTTGCCGTGTCAACGCTAGGTCGCCCTTACTCGTAACTTTTCGAGTCTCTCTAGCGTATTAGTATTTTGTTCGTTAAACAAATCGTTTTGTTCGATAAACGTTCCCTTAAAAAATGTAATCCTTATTATCGACCTAGTGTCCAAAAAATAATGTTTGTTACTCTAACTATGTAATTTAAGGGTCATCTGACCTTAAAATTTATAGACGTAAGCACATATTCAATTTAACAGTCAAAATGCTACCCTTTTGTTTTCATTTTAAGTGGTTATACTTATTTCTAGGATTTTCACTGATGATGATCTGATAGGATCGAAAACGTTCTGAAAATTTATAAATCAATTTTTGATAATTTTAAAATTTTAATAAAAAGTTTATACCATTTTACAAAGGAAGTTTTTACTTCATTGTTTTTTTTTTGTTATGTACTAAAACAGTTTTAAAATCATATCGTTTATGATCGTATTGTAAAGCAGCTGTTTGTTATACGATTTCTTCTTGACTTCACTAAACATTCATATTTAAACGTAATAAATCTATAATGAATACTTTATCATACTAATTAATTAGTAATAATTTGTAAGGCTTTTATGTTTAGAAACAAATGTACGCATTCGAATATTCTAAGTACTAATTATATATGTAAGTTGCACATTTTATTTTCTATTTATATTCTACCGGGAATACTAGATAATTACAATAATTGCGCGGTTAAATAAATTGCACTGAATATTGTAAATATTAATCTACCTGTTTCGTTTTTTTTTTAAATTGTATTTTACTTTCCTAGTTTTAATCAATAATTTTTTTTATATTTTTTCATTTCTAATTTTTTATAAATGTGACGCCACGCGTACTGGACAACAATGCTACATGTAACATATTGATAAAATTTTCATTTGTGTAAACAATTTTTGGCTTCAAAATGTTATAATTTGAAAATTAGTGTGTTTAGAAAGTTAAAGTTAGGAAGTTGTAGAAGATTATTTCGCCTTAGCTCCGAAAAAAAGTAAAAATTCCCTGTATTTGGTCACATCTGAACTTAAAACTGAGCCGCTGAACAGTAAGGACGTGGAACAGAAGCGACACCTGAAGACCGCCGAGGAGCTGCAGCGTTGAGCCGAAGCCGGACTTATCAGTTTGTGCCGTGCGGGTAAGCACGGCAACGCAGAGAAAAATGTAAACAGAGGCCGAGACCACTAGAGGCAAAAGCCTATACCGAGACAAAGCTGAACCGGAGAAATTTGTATTAATTGAATCTTCACGGAGGCCAAAATCGAGGCATAGGCAAGTGAAAAAGTAAACGGGCTTAGCCCGTCTTGATACATCCCATGCTACGATTGGGATGACACTGTGAGGTGTAATATTTTAGAAATTACATCTGGCAGACACGGCCCCAAGGTCAGGGAGGTGAGAAATTCAAGCGGATCCCACTCTAGTTCTGCCTAGAGCGTGAACTTCCGAGTAAAGGTACTGGGTGGCACCCAGGAGCCCTGCTGACAACGGGTCAGACGGTCAAAAAATAAGCTTTCCTCCAAAGGTTAGGACTTCCACCCCCACGCGAAAATGGATCGCTCACGATCCATAGTAGCCTCGCAAAGAACAATAATTGGCCACATTGACTCAAAGTTCCAAGAACTTAGCAATGGAAAAGAAAACACAAAACCTAAGAAGGCAACAGAAACGGCCCCAAAAAAGAGCAGCAAAGAAGATACCTGGGAAACCCAGGCCAAAAAGGCGTCAAAATCTGAAAAGTCTACGGGAACAATCCCAAAGACAAAAGCAACCACAGAAAAGTCCACGGGAACAATCCCAAAGACAAAAACGACCACAAAGAAGACAAAAAAGACAACACAAGAAGAAGAACCCAAAAACAACAAGAAGAAGGCCGTGAAGGAAGACTTCCCTCCGCTAGCGACCCCTAGTGCAACAGCACCAGGTGCGCGCGCTACACCACGCCCTCCGACTTCATGTCAAGCACAAGTAATGGAAACCGACGGAGAGCCAATTACAAAACACGATAAACCAACGTGGAAGCCAAAGCCGCCTGTAATTAACTTACAGAGCGTCAGCCAGACAGGAGCAATACTAGACATTGCTCAGAAAAAGAAGGTGATAACGTCGAATAGATTATCGAGAAGCGGACGAGAAACTTTAATCTAGGCGAAAAGTCCAGAAAATTACAGAACTATGGTGAAAATCATAGACGATTATAATCAAAAAACACCTATACAATGGATTGCCTTCCCACTAGAGGAAGATATAAAACCAAGAATGGTTTTAAGAGGACTTCCTCCAAACACAGATGTTACAGAAATATTCAATACTCTCAAAGAAGAGTATGATATCGAATTTGAATCGATAAAGAACATGATTTCCAGAAAGAGCGACAAAAGAAAACTACCAATGTTTGTCCTGACACTGGAGAAAGAGGACGTGGAAAAAGCCAGGCGCATCACTAATCTGGTGCATATGAAGGTCCACATCGAGGACCTCAGAAAAGCAACTGGGTCCACGCAGTGTTTCAACTGCCAGAAGTACCACCACACGCCGAGAGCATGCTTTAAGACACCTCGATGCGTACGATGCGGAGAAAATCACTCCACAAGAAATTACCAAATGCCCCGAGAACAGAAGGCAAAATGTGCCAACTGCCAGGGACAACACCCGACAAATTGCAGAGGATGTCCCAGATGTCCAACCTGGGGAAGAAAACAACCACAAGGACAACAAGCCCCGCAAAAAAGGCCGCAACAAACATCAAGCTGATCTTCCTACGCACAGGCAGCGAAAGCGCAAAATACCGAGAACACCATCTTGATCTCGAAACAACAGCAAGACGGACTAGTGAACTCAGTTAAGGAACTGGTCACTAGAATTGTCCACGAGGCGATCGCAGACATAAAGCTAGCACTGAACTAGTGCAAGCAAATAGGGGATACTTGAGGATAGGCTCCTGGAACCCAGGAGGCATAAGGACCAACCAGCATATACTGAATGAACTTGTCAATAGATATAAAATGGATGTCGTGGCAATACAGGAAACAAAGCTCACGAACAACATCAACATCAAGTTTCCGGGCTACGAAATATACAGGAACGATAACACAGCAAGATCAGGTGGCACAGCAATATTAGTGAAAAAAGGCATAGGTCCTATCAGAATTCTAACACCACAACTAAATACTATACAAGCAACAACAGTAAGAATACAAATGAGGCAAGGAAAAGTCAGAATTACCTCTGCCTACGTAAGACCACAAGATCTACTGATCGAAGACGACCTAAATACGTTCCTAAACGACGAACCCTCAATGATAATAGGAGACCTAAATGCAATATCCCCAAACTGGAACGACAGAGCTACGAACAGAAATGGAAGACTACTAAACACATACTTAGAAAACAATGACGACGTTATGGCAATGGGCCCTACAGACCCAACACACTACCCAGGAAACGGACTTCCTACACACATAGACATTGTAATAGCAAGAAACCTAGGACTACAAACAAAATTACAAACATTAAACGAAGGCACAACGGACCACAACCCCATCCTATTAGCACTAGGAACGTGGGAAGAGGAAAGTAGAATCAAAAGAGTTAAAAAGAAAACAAAGTGGACGAACTTCAAAAGACTCGTGAGTACTGGAATAAATATAGTTCCAGTGATAGACAACCCACGAGAAATAGAAGACAGAGTCCTAGAGTTGGAAAACATCATCCAATAAGCACTCAGTAACAGCACTACAGAAGAGGAAGTAGAAATGCACACGGGAAGATTTAAGGATATACCGCAAGAAATAAAAGATTTGATAAGGAAAAAGAAAAGAGCAAAGCAGACAGCAAGAAGGACAAGGAACCATGCGGACAAAAATAGAGCAAATAGGTTAAACAGAGAGATCAAAACAGCACTACAACAACACCGTAATGAGCTGGGAAAACCACATAAGAGATTTGGAGGAACAAGGACCAAATGTGCAAAATATTTGGAGGCTTCAGAGAATACTGAGAAATGACAGAAACCCAATCCCTCCATTACATGGAAAAAACGGACTAGTCTACACTACAGTGTAAAAAGCAGAGGTAATGAGGAGTACTGTTGAGAGAGAGTGTACATTAAATCATCACTCAGACGAGGACATCGACTTCATAGAAGAAGTCGAAAGACTAAGAGAAAGACCCGAAAATCCAAACGAAATCATCCCTCCTACATCACCGGAGGAGTTAAACGAGCTAATTAAAAACAGCTCGCCAAAAAAGGCACCTGGTCCAGATCAAATAACGAACAGGGCTCTAAAATACTTACCAGCGAGAGCCATAGTATATTTAACAAATATAATCAATGCGATGCTAAGATTCAAGAAATTCTCAAACAGATGGAAAGAGGCCCATGTCATAATGTTACCAAAGCCCGGAAAAAACAGCACATTCCCGCAAAACTACAGGTCAATAAGCTTGCTACCTGCAATCAGCAAGATTGTAGAGGGAGTAATACTCAGCAGACTCCAATCTGAAACAGACAGACTAGATATAATACCCGAAGCCCAATTCGGTTTTAGATCAGAACACTCCAGTGAGCTACAAGTACTCAGATTAACAGAGTACATAGCAGCTGGATGTAATGATAAACAATACACAGGAGCTGCCTTCCTAGATGTAAGCAAAACTTTCGACAGAGTCAGGCATAAAGTACTAATCTACAAAATGAGAAGATACGGCTACAGCGGTGCAATGACAAGACTAATCTCTTCGTACTTAAGCAATCGTAGTTTCAGAGTTCGAATAGAACAAGTCCTATCTGAACTCGGGAACCCGGATGCTGGAGTTCCACAGGGAGCGGTACTGTCACCTCTACTGTACACGATATACACAGCAGATATACTTAGAACACCAGGTACATTACTAAGCCTCTATGCCGACGACACAGCGATAGCGGCCAAATACAGAAATGTAGACATAGCGGTAAACAACTTACAAACAGCTCTAGATGACATAGAAGAATGGAGTTTAAAATGGAAAATCGCTATAAACTCCGAAAAGACACAGGCTGTACTTTTCAAAAAGAGGCACCAACAACCAAAAGAACAGGTGACTGTGCAAGACAATCCTATCGAATGGAAAAGCGAAGCAAAATACCTCGGAGTAATCATGGACAAAGGTTTAACGTTTAGTAAACACGTAGACGCAACAATACAAAAAGCAAACTAGGCAAGAGCATCAATAAGAGGCCTGGCAGGAAGAAAAAGCAAACTCAGAATAAAAACCAAAATAAGATTAATAAATAGTATAATTCTTCCTATACTAACATATGCATCTCTCGCATGGGGACACATATGTAACACAACAAAAAAGAAAATACAAGCGGCACATAACAGCAGCCTAAGAGAAGCAGTCAACGTACCGAGATACGTTGCAGAAAGATTCCTCTTCAGAGAATTACAACAAATTAGAGTGACTGCTATAATGAAGGAAAAAGCAAGGACAAAGTTCGCGCAGATAGAGAACCATCCTAGTCACATATTGCGAGAGATCATGAGGTACGACGCTTTCCACAGATGGAAGCACAAGAGACCCAAACATAATAAATAGTAGAATAAAACCAAACGTACTAGAGAGAAAATCAGTAAATACACCAGAGAGAAAACAAAACACCAGAGAGAAAACAAAATACCAGAGAGAAAACACTACAAAAACAACAAAAACAACGCACCAAGAAGATAGTTCAAAAAACTCGTGGACAACCGCAACGTACAGCGTGGACCCAGTTAATTTTAAGTTGATAATTATTATACTAATATGCACTAATTCTGATTTCATGTTTCAGGCATCCTACAAAAAAAATCCAAAAACCACACAAAAACGGCAAGTAAGCAATTTTAGTTCGCGGATAAGCCACAGTCAGATAACAGGATTATAGCGACAATGCGCTGTCCTGAGTTTTGAATTCGGTTAGGAAACCATGTTGGAGTTCTATTACCCAGGACTCCCACATGAAGAGCATTTGGCTGATAGTTGTGCTCCTATTGCGCATCAGAGTGCTATAGGGGGGAAAGGGATGGCCTGGAGCTATATATTAAACGCTTTACACATCGTTCCAATGAATTGTTACACCCGAACGTAATTCTTAGGGGTGAACATGTCTCACAGGCTGAGTTTAATTAAATTGCTTGCTTGCTTGCTGGTTACATCTGATAAATATTGTATTTTTACTCTAGTCTAGAAAAAAGAAACAGGTGAAAAAATTGAAAAAATATTGTGTTCTGAAGAGACGGTTAAATTGAATTTTCACAGGCACAATTCTATCAATAATGTACTGAGATAATTGCAAAAAACCAATTTTTGCAGTATTTAGGTAATAAGTGTCAATAATTTCTGCAATAATGATTTTAAGCAATAAATAATGCTTATAAGGCTTATATCTATATCTTTATATAAGTGTGCAAAATTTCAAATATATCGGTTTGTTATTTACCTAAGTCTTTTATAATTGCTTTTATAAAGTTTCCAAAATTTTTGGAACCGGAAACATTGCTAATTTTTTAGCGCGCTTCAATTTGAAGTTCCAATTTTAAAATCAAGAGGGCCCAAATTTCTCACCACCGCTAACCCTTGGCAGAGTCCGCGCAAGAACCTTCACTTTAAACGACTGCTACTTATTTCAAATGAAGATTTATGAATCATAAAATATAGGTATTCATTGATTTGATTGATTCATTGAATCTGCGAAAAACTCTAAAGTAATTTTAAACAAAAGAGATTTAAAAAAATATTAACTTGCTTCCGTTGGTCGTAGAAAGTTAGTTTTTTGTTAAATGTGTGTTTTTCGATCCACACAATTAGAAAGATGTACCACGAAAAATTACAAAGTTATTCTATTTGTTTATTAACAAAAAACATCACTTTTTTAACGGCTTATATCACAGATCTCTTTTGCAAATATAATTTGTTTTTTCACTATTCTTTGTAGGTTTAATATTTAAAGAATCCATTGCTCTTTGCTAAGTAAGTGCAGAAACATACTATTATAGCGAACAATAACTGATTAAACTTTTGAGATAAACATTTAACAATAACTCCTTAACTAACAAATCGATTTGTTTGAAATGGTGCTCACTTATATAGAAACACAGCAGTCTTATTATCAAGATATCTATGTTGTTTACGATTGTTATTGCAAAAATTATTAACATTTATTAAATAGTACATATACAACTTTTTTTTCAATTATCTAGACAAATTATTGATAGATTTTAGAATTTGTAAAATGCTACATAACATATAAAAAACTGCATTTTTAATTTTGACTTCCGTTTATAAAAAAATAGGGCCGATCTGACAGTAAGTACCTCAATACGTATTTTTTATCAACACTTATGAAGCTATCGCTTACCTGTAATAAATTTTTTCGTGAAATTGATTTTATTTCCAAATCTGATCTGGATTATTTTAACACATTTTTTACCATAAATACTTTGTAAGTAATACTATTTCGGAAACACAAACAACTTTTGACTTTGAACGTGTTTATCTTTCAATACAATTAATAAACAGCAGCAGAGTTTCGATCTGATATGATAAGTATTAGTTCGACATAACGGTATTCTGACCTAATAAATAGATTTGATGTAAAATTATACGACGAAATTCACTGACCGAAGCCCATAGCAAAGCGATTGATTAATATTGCTGATTGTAATCATTTTTGAATTAATTCCTGACATATCCGTATATTGCGCCGCCATACAGCATTCAATTAATGAGATTTTGGGGTAATTACACATTTCCGGTCAATTAAATTGATAATTGTCAAAGTCCAGTGGATTATTATTAGATATGTAATCTAATGTTTTAGCCTGAAGTTGCATAACTAGCTTCCACTTTAAAATGTTACAGTTCATAGGTTTATTCGAAGAAAGTCGCTTATTATGATTCATCTGGAATTGTATAATTTTCTAATTCTAATTGCTATTAAGTTGTACTATATTATATGTATTACATTTATTGATGTTTGTAATATACCCTGTTAACCTATCAACACTTTGTAATAACTTGGGTCTGCGAGGTGTCACCGGTATCAATGCACGAACTGTCACAGGTTTATACATTTATAAAATAGATGCTCATTCAGGCAAGATTATTCGTCTCACCTGATATCCAATAAAAGGATATCACACATTTGTGAATTCTCAGATATCACACGATATTATGCACAAGCTGAACAATGGATTCTTCACATGTATTATTAATCGATCAGGTGAATAACTTATTCCTATCTTAACTTAGTAATTAAGGTAATATCGCTCAGTGGATCCTAATATTAGTCCAATCGTCAGAGAGTTGATCCCTAAAAATCATACGAACAAGCTGAATTTTTCCGAGAATATTAATTTTGGGAAAAAAAAATGCAAAAAAGTTTACCACTTTTTATTAGCACTTTTTATGTAGAATGAACTGTTCTCTCAAAACCAACGCTTGAAGCGATCGTCGATTTTGAATGTCAGTTACGCGCACAAAATCAATGTTTAATAAAATTTTTATCAGCTCGACGGTAAAAATTCGATTTTTTTATCGAAGTATCCTATTGACAAAAATCAAGATGTGTTTCAAAGGCAAAAACTACAGCTTTCGTATGCAGTTTTGTATTTTGCCGCAAATAAACTCAGTTTTCATAAAATCGATCACTTTTATTGATCAGTCGTAGAAAAACTTCCAGTTTTCGAGATCAATCTTTAAAACCTATTACATGAAATTTCAATTTTGAGTTGTGATAACAAATATGAGGCATTTGAAATATGAATAAAAAACGCAGAATTTAATGTTTTACATTACAAACGATCGCACGTCACGGGAAATGCCTCCAAGAAGACGGTTTTTTGGTGTAGTTTATAGCAAAAGATTGGTTCTTCTGAAAAATATACTAGTGTAGTTGAATAAAAAAAATTTAAACGTTTTATATCGTTTGTTATGTGAAAGTTTAAATCCAGCGTTTTTAAGCATATTTCAAATGCCTCACATTTGTTGCTAAATCTCAAAACTAAAATGTCATGCTATAGGTTTTGATGGTTAGGCTCGAGTAATCGAAACTTCATTCATGACCACTCGATGAAAGGTATAGATTGTATTGATCTCATGAGAATAATAAAGAATGGCAAAAATCGCGCCACGTTTATTTATTAACCACCTTTATAAAATCTGAGTTTATTTGCGACAAAATACAAAAATTGCATATGCTCATTTTACACAAAAAGTGCTAATAAACATATTTGTTTAAAATTGTCTCAGCTACATTTTTTATTTAAAATATTTTTTTCTACGGCGTACAGATTCTTGGTATATCGATTTTTTTGCGTTTTTACTCCCTACCAAGGAGGGGTTTTAGGGGGAATTCAGGGGGTAAAAGTGGTAAACTTTTTTGCATCTTTTTTAAGGTCCCAAAATTAATATTCTCGGTAAAATTCAGCTTGTTCGTATGATTTTTAGAGGTTCAGTGGGTTTTTCGTCTCTGAGGACTGGAATATATGTTTAAAAGGAACACGATGATTAAAGAGAACACTCACTGTAACCCAAAAAAATTCATTAATTTAAACACGTTATATAAAACTCACTAAGCACTTTTTCTACTTTATTTAATTATTTATTTAGTTATTTATTTATTTTTATTCATCAAGCCACTAAATTTAACCGGGACTTGAAAAATACCATGAGTAAATCAATATTACCATTATTACTTAAACACATTTAATTCAGAATATGGATAGTTTGGGTTATTTAAAACCTATAAAAATATTATTCTGCTACTAAACGCCCTGCGCAGTCTGTCATTTTCTTTATTTCACAATGCATTTTGGAGGTACATGTCGATATTTTTTAATCATATGTGTGACTTAATTCCTCTTTGTGACAAAGTGCGGCCAGTTAAGCGAAATTTTGGGAAATTATATAGGAAATCGTCGCTTACGAGTATGTTTTCCTCTGACTGTCTGCTTAGTTGTCTGTTTAGTTGTATTTGACTGCCACTAATTCCTTTCTTTCATCCTGATCTTCCTTGGAATTTTCATGGTTATATATATTTTCACAGTCTTAGGCCCCTTTAGTTGCTATACTGTTTTGCTAAAAGATCTAATACTGGGTTTATTTACTGTTTTTTAATTTGGTATAACTTCAAACAAAATTTTTAACTGCCTGTTACTTTTTTTATTGCAGCGATAAGCAAAAATTAAGTTTTATTTGGAACTAAATTTTTTTTACCATTTTATTCAGTTTTAGCAAGTGTCTTTATTTATCGCTGTGGTATTATCTGGTATATGTTCTTGTAATGCTAATATGAAGGCTTTCTGCGGAAACCTTTGCTAAATTAGTGGCCTTGTACAACACTCACACTCAAACTCGGCAAGAAGTGGTATAATATTCAACATGTCTTAAAGCGTGGTTAGTCGGGCCTGGAATTCTTGCCAGGGAAGTGGTGATTAGGATGCTGTATACCTATCTACAAGTGAAGAAGACATAGAAGATCTACAGATTGATGACAACGTAACAATCAAAGGAAAGGATAAATTCAAATACCTGGGGTTTATAATCACGAAAAAGGCAACAACAGAGGAAGAAATTACACAAAGATTAGGACAAACAAGAACAGCAATCCGACAACTTAACTCAGTATGGTGGGATAGACACCTAAATATGAAGACAAAAACGCAGATTTATAAAACATTAGTGCGAAGTATTATGACATATGGGGCTGAAAATTGGATCATAAACAAGAAAAACAGCAGTAAGATAGTAGCAACAGAGATGGAATGCCTGCGAAGATGCTGCAGAGTAACAAGAATGGATAGGAGAAGTAATGACGAAATAAAGCAAAGAACATCAATAGAAACAGACATACTAACATATATAGAACAAAAAAGATTAAAGTGGTATGGACATGTAAGAAGAACTAGCGACAGCAGATGGATAAAGAGAATAACCGAATGGAGCCCCATAGGAAGGAGGAAAAGAGGACGACCCCGAAAATCCTGGAGGAACGAAGTAGACGACGCCATGAGTAAGAGAGGACTGACTAAACGATGGAGAATGGAACAACAGAGAGAGATGGAAACGGTTGAGCGAGGGAAGGCAGTGAATACTGTAGAATCCCTAAATATATATATATATATATATATATATATATATATATATATATATATATATCCCCAACATTATTCAAAATATACCTCGAAGCAGCACTCAACAAATGGAAGAAAAATGTACGAATATGAGCATACCACTAATGGACGTAACTTTGTACACTCTGTGCTTTGCGGATGACCAGGTCATCATCGCACAGGACTGTGGAGTCCTTAGTTACATGATGTGAAAAGTATTAGAAGAGTTTACAGACTGGGGTTTGGCAGTGAATATGGAAAAAACTGAGTACATAAGTATCGGAGGAGATCAACATAACCTTCTCGTAGAGGAAAATCAAGAGATCAAACTATGTGACGACTACAAATACCTAGGAGTAAAGATCACTCAAAACGGAAAATTAGATGCAGCCATTAAGTAACCTAATACACAGGGAAGGAAAGGCATAGCCTTACTGAACAGCATACTATGGGATAAAAACATACCTAAGGAAAATAAAAGAAGAATACACAACACCATAATAAAAAGTATCACAACATATGGATGCGAAGTGTGGCCCTTAAAAAGACAGAACAGAGAAAATGCTTAGAGCAACAGAAATGGACTTCTGGCGCCGCTCGGCGGGAATCTCCAGACGCGACGAGAATAACAAACGAGAGAGTCCGAGAAATCATGGGGGTTACACATAATATTGTTGATGATATCAAAACGACACAACTCAGACGGTACGGACACGTAAGGAGAATGCCGGAGAATAGAATACCAAGACAAATTCTTGAATGGCAACCAAGAGGTAGGCGGAGACCAGGAAGGCCTAGAAGAAGTTGGAGAGAGGGAGTTGATAAAGAAATCAGGGAAAGAGAACTGGAGGACAATCTATGGAACGATAGAATGAGATGGAGATTGGAAATCGGAAGACGTCGAAGAACGTTGTAAACCGACATTATATATGTATATAGATAGGGATGTATTTTATCACCTCTGTTGTTTAATATATTTTCCAAGTTCCTGCTTAAAGCGACAGTGGAGGATTCCAAGGATGGAGTCAAGGTGAATGGAGTAAATGTCAACAGCATCAGATACGCCGATGATACGGTGTTCATTGTGGATTCAAATTTGGGTCTACAACGACTAATCGACAAGATTAACACAGTCTGTTGGCAATTTGGTTTAAAAATGCCCACACAACATTTAGAAAATCAAAGTGATATCATTTCGAAGAAATCAAAATAAACCTTTACCTTGCACAGCGGACAAACACATTTTAAAACAGGTCAACAAGTTTAAGTACCTGGGATGTTGGATCGATGGCAGTCTAAAACTGGATCTGGAAATAAGATCTGGAAACAAGATCTATGATTCTCGAATAAAACTCGGCACTCGACTACATTTAGGCACTACATTTACACTCGTCTGGTCGACTCTTCTCGATGCAGTTCAAACGTGAACCCTTAGAACATTAACGGTAAATACATTGGAGGCTTTTGAAATGTGGATCTACCGGAGTATCCTCTAGGTTTTATGGATATCGCATACCTCAAACGAAGAAGTGCTGCATAGAATAGGTAAAGAACAAGAACATTTTAACACAGTGAAAGTTAGGAAAACATCGTACATAGGCCACATACTGAGAAATAATACGTAGCAGTATGCTCAACTAATAGTGAAAAAAAGATAAAGGGAAAGAGAAGACTAGGAAGGAATAGATTATTCCGGTTAAAAAACATTCGACAAAGGAAAGGTCTGAATTTTAAACAGCTAATAAGAACAGCTAAAGACAAAGAGAAGTTTGCAGGTGTAGTAGCCAATCTCCATTGAGAAGATTGCACTTTAAGAAGACGATTATACTCGATATCACCTAGCAGCAATTGTGAATTTCTACAAAAGCTTGCTACTACCTATATGAGGCAGCCTTATCGTTTACCAGGCTGTAATCCCATCGTTAAGTACGAGATTGTTTCTAACGAAAGCTTTGTAATGTTGGTTACCCCCATCCTACACTTGAAGAGCTTTCTGAGGCTTTAAGAAAATTTTGATCTTTATAATACAGTATTGTATTTCATTTTTAACATTTAATGTGTTTTGTGTTAGCTTTGTTTATAAAATATAATTTTTTACAATTGGTGCTAATTTCCTGTTTTATTTGGAATATTTCTATATACACTTTAATAGACGGGCGGCAGTGTAATTTGATAATTGTGACTATGTGAATATTTTTAGTATATCTCTAATATTTCAAAAAAACATTTGTTTAGTACAATGTCAAGATCTGTGTAGACCTAACGTATTTAATATTGTTTATATAGCAAATTTAAATTGTATTATTAGTTCGAATCAAGTTCAATATCAATGAAAATTGTAGCCGTCATCTCCATAAACTGTTTTCATGCGCAAAATTACCATATCCTCATCAAATAATAATAAGATTCATGTAGCATGTCCCAAGGGTTCGTTGGGCCCCAAGTGGTAAATTTCACAAATAAATAGACCGTTTCACACTCTTCGCCTCACACCCTTAACAAATCCGTGGATCGTGGAAAAGTTCCCCTTCTTATCTCTGAGGAGGGAAAATAAAGTACGAAATTGAGTTAGGCTGCCAGTGCGACACAAGCCGTTGTCCTTACAGAATTCGAAATGGGAAAATAAAGAGGTATTTTACCTTTTTCAGTCTGTATATAAATGTGTAACTGTTTTTGAATAGCTCAAAAGAGTCAGTGTAGTAGAAGAGAACTGCGGAAAATATATCTAAACATGCAAAATACATATCAACTCGACCGTATTTTTAGAGAAAAACTATACGATAAATTTGTTTGTACAGCACGCATTTAATAAAGGGTACAGAAAATATGATATATTATTTTCTATTAAGAATATCAAAGGAAGTCTATTACAACGTATGGGACACTAGTTTTCAGAAAAAATGAACACACTTAATTAGCAAAATACCGAAATTTAATTCAAATATAAATAGTAAGATATTTTTCGTTTTCTTTTTTGCTGTAAAAATACTAATCATAAATATTACATCTTTTCTGAATACTAAAGCTAATCTACAAAACTTAGTGGACTTATGGTCTTTAATTAAACGTAATTTGGTCAACAGTTAACAGGCCCACAAAAACCTTTCTTTGGAGTTTCTGGGGCGCAGGGGCTCCAAATCAGAGTTTCTCCTGCCGTTCCGAATATCTAATCCTTTGTATCCTTTATATTACATCCTAATATTTGTATATTGTAAACCTTTAGTACAGGTACAGGTCTGTTCAGGTTACAATTACAACTCTTTTATTTGGCTCGATTGCCTAAAGGCCGAAACCAGTATCTGCCATCTCTGCTAGACCAATGCTAGCAATTTCCAGAGGACATGTGAAAAGGTTTCCTCCTCCTCATCACATAGACTGTACCTTGAGCCATTTCAAGTAGATAGATGCCGCCTGAGAGTACAGTGGCCTGTAAGCATACTGACCCAGAAAGTATAATCTACGATTTGGAAGGGGAAGTATGTCCCCGCTATGTGAAGCCTAGCCTATATCAAATCTCCATCACTAGCCCAGGAGTTTTAAAATATTTACAAAAGAACTGCCTTGAGACTATCTCGACCAGTATTGAAGGATACTCTAATCTCACACCCGGAATCTACCGGCACCCTTATCAAGTTGAACTTATTGGTCAGCGCAACATCAGCCAGTGTTCTCTTTCGCTTAAAAAGCAGCTTAGAGCTGACTGTGGTGCTCCCAGAGCCTTTAGAGCTTCTTGAGTATCATAACAGATAGAGATAGTCCTGCCTGGGTAAACCCTATCAATTATCTCCCGAGTACAGGTCAGGATCGCAAAGATCTTGACCTTAAAGGCTTGTGCATGGGAACTTGACCCAAATGTGATCCTACGATCATATATTCCAACGCCTACCCTCTATTCTGGATCCATCTGTGAACTAGGTGAGCTCGCTGTAATGAATCAGTGCAGGTTCTCATTCCAATCACTCATCTTGGTCAGAAAATTGAACCAAGAAGGAGGATGAGAACTCATATTGAGGGGTCATGCAATTCTGTACCATAGAAAGCATAGGACATTACTCGATGGCTTGTCTCCAAATATTACAACAGTTGAGCCTATAAACTGCCATCGTGGCTCTGTGCTCTGCAATAAGATGTAGAGGAGGTAAAACCAACAGAGCCTCAAGATCTACTGTCGGAGTAGTCTTCGTGGCTCGCAATGCACGCCAACCGTTAAGAATGGAGGTGAGAAAACTTGGCCTTGGTTGAAAGCCAGTCTAGCCCAGGGCCACCACACAACGGTCGCATACGTCAGGATAGGCTTTATCATGGATTGATATATCCAATGCAGGGTTTTCGCCTGCAGACCCAATTTGGGTTCGAAAGCTCTTTTGCACGCTTAGAAAGCTGTATCGGCCTTTTTCTCCTTTGAGTCCAGATGTACCTTCCATGTAGGTTCAAATCCAGGATCACTTCTAGGTACTTACTGGAAACCAATAAAGCTTAACCATAGTTAAGCTCCTTAGTTGATCTAATGGCTCTTCTCCGAGTAAAGGAGACCATTGCATTACGACTCTCTAGATACCTGTCACTTTGCTTAAATATTTCAGTTAAATTATTTCTTCGTATGCAGAAAGCATTTGAAAGAAAATTGGCACCAATTATGCAATATTTAGTTATCAAGCGATTGATCGAACAGGTGTGTCTTTGGTTTCCTATTGTTGATTATTCCCTATCATATGATTTGATTCATTAGTGACTTCACTTTTTTTGATGTTTCACTTTGTTCCTATATATTATATAATTTACAACTGTAACAACCATAAGTCGAGTTTCTGATAATTTGTTAAAAATATTTAAGTTTGCTTAACTTGTGGATGTTAATCACTTCAAGTACTTTGTGCATTGTATTTTTTCTGTCAATACTTTTAGAATCTGTCAAAACTTTTTTCAGAATTTTATGCGGTCTCATTGTGGTTTCATTCTAGGTTTGGGAATAAATAATTGTTTAGATATTGTGTATGTAAGAATTTCACAGTTTCGCTCTATAATTTGATTTTCATCTTAAATAATTTTTCCTGATCTTCAACGCCAATACAATTTAATTTGTTCATGTCTTTGTGTGTCGTATTTATAAACGGAAAGCATCGATGGAATTTATTTATGGTTAAAACATCTACTACAACATTTTTTGGGATTGTGGTTAAAATGACATGTTTTTATTTTTGAGTTTTTTGAGTATAACTAATTATTGGTTATACATCAATTTTTGAGTGTCTTTGAAAATGATTTAGCATTAAAAATTTAAGAGATTTAGCACTAAAAATTTTGAGGGAGAAATTATGAAATCGTAAGTTTTTCTTCCAGTTACTGAAAGTTTTTACAACCAGTTCCGAAAAAACTAGAAAAACATATTTACTCGTAAACTATTATAGTTAGAGTAATTATGGTAAGGGATTTATAATTTCCTTAAAAAAACGTCTAAAGTATATGTAATAATGGGTGATTTATTTAGAGGTACTTTTTTCAAAAAGAAAACATAATGAAAAATTGAATTTTATTTGAAAATCTTTATTATCGTACAAAAGAACCTCTTTACAATTATTACTTGTTAAAGATCATTTCTTTAAAATGTGGGCCGTAACTGCGGTTAAGATGGTCCAATCTGAAGTTCCAATTCTTGATGACGCGTTCGATTGGTATTTGACTAATGACTCGAGTAATATTGGCCTCCAGTGCTTCAATCGTAGCTGGTTTATTCATGTAGACTGTGGATTTACGTAGCCCCAAAAGAAAAAGTCCAGAGGTGTGATGTCAGAGAAACTAGGCGGCCAATCCACTGGTCCCGAAAGTGAAATAAATTGGGCACCGACTCGTTCTCGCAGTAAAACCATGTTTTCACGGGCTGTATGGCATATGGCGCCACCTTGATGGAACCAAATGTCGTTGAGAGACCACGAACTTCAATTTTAGGTACCAAATAGTCCGTTATCATGGCGGGATAACGGTCTCCATCCACAATAACATTCTGGCCGGCCTCTGTTTTAAAAAAATATGGACTGACGATTTCACCCGTCCATAAACCATACCAAACAGTTGTTTTTTTTTTAGATGTAATGGCAACTCTTAAACCTCTTCGGGTTGCTCATCACCCCAACCGTGGACATTTTGTTTATTTACGTATCCATTAAGCTTATCAAGAGTACATCGACTAAAATGGTGACGACTCGGACACATCTTACACTAATTGAATTTTGTATGCTTTTAAACTAGGATTCCTACTGCGAAGCTATTGAGAACGGCGACGAATCGATTCTTCATTTTTTTCGCGTATATGCTCCGCTATTTTCTTCATTACACGCTGAATGTGGTCTATTTGATCGCTTCTTATGCCAATAATGAAAACACATTCCTCGTAGAACGCCCATTTTCGTAATATAGCTGAATAATTTCTAGATTCGGGATCCACATATGCCGCAAACGTCGTCGTCAGCCTGTCTGGATCCTCGGCAGCGTAGCCTCCGTATGTGAGTATCCATACCGGCCTGCGTGGCGAAGTTTGTACCACAGACGCAGACGACCATCTCGCACGATGATTTGTAGAGTAACTGGACGAGTAGGAAATAAAACTTACTCGCCACTTAGATATTTGGGACCTACGTTACTCTAAAACTAAGGCTTCCAGGAAACTGGAAGGGTGTGTAGTCTTAAGGGAGTTCGAAAAATCCGACTGATTAGTAACTGCACTGGTGCGCGGACTCAAGGATCCAATAGGGATCAGCCAAAGCTCGAATATGGCGCACACTACCAATCGGATACACCCTGTACAATCAGCAATCACTATTCGCCGAATCAGAGTACGTGCTCTAACAAGTGCCCGTATTTCCGATCCAACGAATATGGATTCCCAGCTCTACCAACGAGGAGGTTTGTACTATAATGGTTTTATGTGGTAAATGTCAAACAATACTGAACTAAATCGCAACGTCGTCAGGTGATACGATTCATTCGATACGATCTCCCATAAAATCCCTACCAAAAAAGTACTCTAAATGAATTATTATCTATTATTGAACTACCGATGATGAGAATTTTTGAATTCCGAGTAAAAATTTTTGTCGAAAATCTTGAAGTCTTAAACCGAAATCTTATAGAAATAAATCAGCCAAATTTTTTGTGAGTTACTTACTTAAAACCGTAAACTTTTCTAAAGGTTAATTAATTAAGCCTCTAAAGTGACATTTCTTGTTGTAAAACTTGATCGTTGATTTCAAGTTTACCTCGAGATCCATAAGTCGATGTGGTAAATAAAATATTTAGTTTTTATCTTTTAAGACTGTCATATTAAACTTTTTGTTCTAAATTAATTTGGAGATTATCTACAGTTTAAAAGCTTTTATTATCAAGCATATTTCTAATGTCCAAGCAGACAGAGTAATTCGTTGTATGAGCCAAATCAGCTGAAACAAGAAAAGTATAATTTGTGTCATATGTTCGCTGTACTATATAAGTAGAGTCTAGACTAGTTAGATATTTTTTCTTGATTCCCTCATATATATCGCATTACGAGTTTAAGATCGAGGCGAGCCGCCCTTGGAGAAAGCGGCATTGCATGACATCGGCGTTCGTCTGATGTTTGCCAGATTGTTTTGGCATCGAATCACGTTTGGGCAAATGTCGTCGACCCAAAGTCGGACATTTTTCAGGCGGTTTGAGGGCCTTATCGAATGTCAAACGACCGACGGCGGACGTCGCGAGCGTCGTTATCGAAAGACCGCCATTCGAAACTGTAACTGCCATACCAGGGATCGTCATCTAGAAGAAAGAAGTCGCTAATAGTCAGTGGCGTAACTGGACAACATTTAAAAGTATACAAAATACTGCGGTACATTTATACACCTTAATACAGTTTAATATTTAAAAAAAAACTACGCACAATTGTAATACTTAAATAGGGAAATAATTTTTTAAAAGTGGTGCTTAATACAAAATAAATCACTCAAAACAGGAAGTTTTTCGTTACGTAAAAATTTATATTGACAAAATTGTTTTATAATTTGTGTTGTGATTACGTACGATCTTCACAAAGTTCATTTAAGAAATGTATGTTGTACCTTGGGCAGCAAGAAAAACTAATGAGGAAGGATAATTAGGGTCAACAAAGATAAACAATTGCTAAAAATTGTTAAAGATCAGAAAATTTCTTATCTGGGACATATAGTAAGGGGAATACTCCATTCGTCAAAGACGAAAATGCCACTGAACCTCTAAAAATCATACAAACAAGCTGAATTTTGCCAAAAATGTCAATTTTGGGACGCTAAAGGAAATGCAAAAAAGTTTACCACTTTTAGCCTTGGGTTTTCGAGGCGATTTGCATGTTGGTCCAGTTTTTGACACACATTATTTATATGGTTGTTTTTATCTCTGGCGCACATATTCTCCTGTTCAGTTTCTCTATTTTTTGAGTGTGGCTTCCTGTTTTGTGGTATGTTGTAGGTTTTGACATCTATTATGGTCCTCTAATCCTAGATTACGTTCTTTAGCCTGAACATTTTTAAAATCTCTAATAGCTTCGGGACTAAAACTTCCATGTAGCTCTTTGCCGGTGACTTTTCTTCGCCTAATGTAAAGAACCGCACATTTGCTAGGCAGTCGCACTGACACAAAATGTACTCTGCTGTTTCTTCCTCTAGGTGACAGATCGGTTTCAATTGCCTATTCAGCTTGTAGTGCCCTGTTAGCAAACCTACTATGGCTTTGACTATTTTCCTGTATTTGCTTATTAGGTCTGCTGTAAATTTTGGCGAATGAACTATAATGAACTATTTCGCCTTTATTTGCCCCGGTGAATTCCTGCACCGTATCTGAGATACGATGGAGGAATACGGTGACGATAGAGAGAAGAACAGAAAGCATAAAAAACTGATCATTGAGAATAAATTCAATGGTAAACGATCGCTAGAAAGTCTCCCAGTCGTTGGAAGGATTAAGTCACAGAAATTATTGAGCATGGGCATTTGGGATACCTTTTTGTGTCTTTGTAAGATTATGTGGGATCCAATAAGCAAACATCTTATATTAATATGCAATATTCCATGTAGAAGTTATGAACAAGAACCTCAAATATTGAAATCAGAAATTGAGGCGGCAATTAAAAAGCTAAAATTAAGAAGAAGATGGAATAACAGCTGAAATACTCAAAGAAATAGGAGAATTAGAGACGGAAGTAATGCTTAGAATTTGCAATGAGATCTGGAATACCGGAAAGTGGCCAAACGACTGGGGTAAACTCACGTTTATTCCCATATATAAAAAAGGTTCACCGACAGATTGCAGTAATTAACGTACAGTAGCATTGATATCGCATGCGGGCAAAGTACTTCTAACCATCATCAATGAAAGACTAAAATCAACTATCTTACCACAAATTCCCCAAGAACAATGCGGAATCGTCCCAGGTAGAGGAACGAGAGAACATATTCTTAATATTCGTCAAATTATCGCAAAATGTCGATAGTTTAACATGGAAACATATTTATGCTTTGTTGACTATTCCAAAGCCTTCGATACCGTAATATCGGATAAAATGTGGCATATACTGAGAGAAATGGGTACGCCAGAACATCTAATCTGTTTATTACAAAACGTATATGTAAATAATACTGCTAATGAGTTAATAACGTGGTTTCGAAAAACTTTAAATTAAAATCTAGAGTTCGACAGGGATACATAATATCCCCTATTATATTCAATATATTTATAGTGAATATATTATGCGTCAAATTTTTGAGGAATGGCAAGGTGAAGCAACGAGAGGAGGAAGAAAAATCAAAAACCTACGTTATGCTGATGACACTGTTATATTGGCATCATCACCAGAAGAGCTGGAACAAATTATGAATTGGCTAGGCACGGTGAGTATGGAATATGGTTTAAAAATAAATATGCAGAAAACCAAAGTGATGACCATCGACAGAATCAGAAACAACCAAGCAGGGATAAGAACCATGGCAGGTTACAAAGTGGCCAGGCAATTTAATTACTGAGGCTCCGTTATCACTAACAGTGGAGGATGCAAAGATTAGATCCGTCGAAGCATCACAATGGCGAGCTCGGCAACAGCTAAACTCACAAAAATTTGGAAGAACAATGACATCACAAAACACACAAAGATCTCCAGTACGATGGTCGTACCAAATAAAGGACATGACTGGCTACTCATTGTCCAAAGCAAAACAACACGCACAGGAGAGAGATAATTGGACAGAAATAGTCAAACAAATTATATGACGCCACTACAGCCTTACGAAGGAGAAAAGGTAGAGGAGGATTCCATGTATAGTAATGGAATTAGCGCTTCTAGTGGGAGGACTGTTCCAGTTCTACAGTATGTCACATGATGATCTTGCATTAGTTGATTTTGCGCAGTTTTCGTATAAAAACTTCACGACATTAATTAGAAACTAAACAACGGTAAGAATTAAATTCAATAAACTAACGTTTCACAGTGCAAAAGATGGGATTTCATCGCTACGAACGAAATTCGTTGTACGAAAACGGTTTGTTCAAAATTTACATTTTTTCGCTGAAATTAAATTTTAAATTGACTGTTCAATTAAAAAAATTTACTCAAACAATATACTTAATGTTTTTCAGAATGTTATGTCAAAGATATCAAACTTTCTAGTGGAAATGTCAAATGGTACCTGATAACACTCAAGTGTTGACAAGGCTAAAAAAAACCAAATAAACATGTAATAAATAATAAAAACTACATTTCTAAATCAATCTTGTGTTTGTCCCAAGTTCCATAACTTTTTCATAACTTCCAAACGACGCCTAAAATGTGTCCTTCTTTCCTTCTTCAACGTTAAACATTACAAAAACATATTTCTAACAAAATGTCTCGACATAGATCGTAAGTCTTATATAACGAAATTCTTTCGTCATTTAAAACGTCAACATCCTTAAGATCAAAATGATTCGACGCAAGTTTTTTATGTTTTCTTGACACGCGTCGCAAAGTTTTTCAGCGTCGTCGGAAGTTTAATCAGCCAATAAAATTAGGGATAAAACGGTTAGGTGAAAAGTTGGACGCGCTGAAAAATAACAAAATTAAGAATGTTTAATCCTGTGTCATAAAAATTCAAAAGAAAGAAGCACATTTAAATGAGGAGCGGAAGCATCAAACGTAGGCGCTTAATGTGTTTGAAGTTTACACAAGGTTGTTTTATTTTAATTCTCATTATAGAATAATGAAAAAATGTTGTTTTTTGACAATATTATGCCACCGAAAAAACAGATTCATCCAGAATTCTAGTTCAACTTAATTTATTATTGTACCAATCTGTAAATAAGTAAGTTTGTATCTATTTTCTTGCGCTGCTGATCTAATTGAGATACTTGTTTGTAAGTTACATGTTAATGACGCAATAAAACGATTACAGATGTTCCAGGCAATGAAATACAAGGAATACCAAGATCTACTTAATTAAATATAGTTAGAAAAATGTTTGAGTCAATTAGCAGACAAGAAATTTGGATCTGGAAACGGGAGGTTAATTTGACTTTGATATTTGGAATTTGGCTTTCATTTGACACATACTTGACCTTGACTGGCATTTATGTTCATTTTATATAAGTACAGTATAAAATAAAATGTTGCTGAACTCTTACTAGTCAGTATGGATATCTAGTCTTATTCTATGCAATTGGGATATCGCTTTCCGCTGTCTTTGAAACACAGTCTTAATGTAGTGCTGTTTTTATTAATCTTGTGCTAGCGTGTGAGATCGTCACTTCATATCTTATCTGGTATTTCCATGAGTTAATGCTATGACCTGGAAATTTCTATTTACGTTTTGGTACTTGGTTTGTATTGTCTATCACTTCCCTAATCTATTATTCCCGATTTCTCTTTAAATTTTTTATGCTTTATTTGATTTTTTTTCAATTTTTTTCAGAGGTAACCTTTAATGCGCGATTTTTTGTATTGTAATAAAAAAATATTTTTAATCGCATTAAGGTATAAACTTATGCCTAAAAATAGTAAAAAAAGTCTAGCTTTCAAAAACATTAATTTTTTTGAAAAATCTTGTTTTTGATCTGTATCATGTATAATACATAACGGAAATTTTTACAAAACAAATTTTAATAGATTAATAATAAGTATAATATGTTATAATAAGTTAAATGGAATATTTATAAAAGCAATTATTATTTTTGTACAGGCAAAGATATAGTCCACATTTTGAACATTGAATATACGAGAAAGAAGTACACTTTGGCATCTTGCATCTCTGCTTTGTATCTTTGTACAATGGCCAGTGTGAGTGACCATCAAGCCTTACGTCTTTTGGAGGAATATACGTTGTTGTTGCTGCCCTTTTCTTTTTTTCTACTAATCCTTTTTCAAGATCTGATGTCCTTTCTCTTTTCAGTAAACAATTACTTCAAAAGTTGCATAAGAAATATGCCACTTCAGCCCGGAATTCGGCAAGTTTTATACATTTCTCTGCTTCCTTTTCACTGGAACATCGACGGTAAAGAAGCCAAGAATTTATAAGCATTATATTAAGAAGATGATAGAATATCCTCATATACCACTTTTTTTATTTAATTTTGATTTTATACCACCCAATGAGGCTATCTATAAGGTCCACGCCCTCCCATATGGTGGTTATATTCCTGAATCAAGTTAGATCATTGAATGTTGATTTTTTGCTTTCTTTTTCTATCAAACCTTTTAACATTTCCTTTCGGTAATTCTCTAGCATATGTTGACAACAAACAAACAGTCTTGTTATCTCTCCAGGCCACTAACGATATTTCCACACTTTCAAAGTAACACACACACACATTCAACTAAAGTCCAACGATCCATTTCTTTTGCTCATCTTCAAATATCAACTTACTGTTTGGAATACGGTTTCGTCTAACAGTGCCTATGAAATATATACTTTTGTTAGCAAGATAATCGACTCAAGGCAATGACGTATAATGGTTAAAATAAACAACATAATTCTGATTTTCCGGTATAATAATAGATAATCTGACAACTACATTGGCACTTGCTCCTAGGTCTGGTTCATTTACCCGACGATTCGTCCTATCGTTTTCTGTACCAGTGTATATCTCGAAATTGTAGGAATATCCACTAACACTGCATAAAACAAAAAGTTTGTGTCACCACTTGTTGGGTTTATAGCAGGCATATATTGTTTCATATAGTGCCTTACTTTTGAGGCGCACATCTGCTTATTTACTGAAAGCTTTTGTTCCAATGGTATGCTTTAAAGTTTGGTATTCAAATGATCAACAAGGGACCTTAATTTATGAAGACGATCTCGATCCACATCATTTAAATCCAAACTCTTATTGTCGTTGAAATGTATAAATTTCCTAATAAAATCGAATCTTTTCCCACTTATTACGTTTTTTATTTGCAAAATGCAAGATACAAATTCCTAGGTCTTGATTTATATCTACGGTGGTCAGTTCAGCAGATTTACTCGGATCTTTTTCAATAATAAATGTATTGGATTCTGATTTTTTCGATCAACTCATTGTCAAAAAAGAACTTAAAAAAGATTGAAAAAGATATTGACAAATCTATTATAGCATTAGGAAGGTTGGTATGTCCTCTAAGTCTTCGCCAGTTCATCAATGAATAAGGTTTTTTTCTTCCACGACATAGTTTTGATTCGAGCAGTGATTGCCTCAACCTCCACATCGACATCGACGATAGTCGGTTCATCAATAGGTTCTATTTGTTGGTCTGTAAACTGTGGCAGTAATTCTATTTTTAAATTCTACTGGTAAGCTTTGAATATTAATATTCTCATAACGATCTAAGTTGGTCTCATCTCTAAAACATTCTTCAGAGCAGCTATTGTCCAATTCGTCATCACTGTTCCAAAAAAATTGCTGTTAACTCCTCTAATTCACGCTCCGACAAAGCTCTTTTACCATCCTGTAATGACCCTGTAAAAACCCAATGTATTACATCTGATAGAACCGTAAAAAGAGGCAAATTTTGTAGAAATTACTGGTAAAAATATAAATTAGCTCGATCTATATTACTTACGTTCTAAACAAAGTTCATACAGCCAAAATACCAAAATAAAAGAATTACGAAAAAACTAATAAAAACCAACCAAAATCTGAAGAGCTATAACACGTGATCAATGCGAATAGGCACTTGCTATAATAGACGACTAACAAAATTCACGCGCGAACTAAAACGATTGCGGGATATGCAACCTTATTTTCTAGTACGTAAGGACGTATTACATTTGATACGAAGCGCAGCGACGACGGCTTTAAACACACAATTTAAGGGACGATTATTTTAATAGGTTGTAGCAAATCTGCTACATTGCGCAGTATAGGGTTAATACAATATACTACTTCTTTGGGAATAAGCCGCAGTTTTACTTTAAAGTAAGTTTATTTTGACGCTTCAATTTCCACTTCGGAAATCGTTCTCAAAATACAAAAAATTCTTCTAATAATTTAATTTTATTTGTCCCATTAATGTTGACAATTCGGACATATACATATATACATTTAAAAGTAGATAATATCACAGCTTTTATCCGCATATTACAAATATTCAGCGTCAAAAGTTTCAAGGAGTTTCACTTAATAGTTATTGCAAAATTAAAGTTGTTTATCCCAAAAAGGTTTTATCTACGACATTATTAAAACTATTAGGTCTACGTGAATTCTGAAAGCACCAGATTGAAGAAAAAGCCTTATTTTATCAAATTAAATCATTTAACCTTTAAGAATGTCATGTTATATATTGTAAAACAGGTTTAACTTATAAACAATTAAAATAACTTACAATAAACTGACGCAATAACATTTTCTAAGATAATTTTTTTTATTCGCCAAGTTGGCGTTTTTATATAAGGCACGACCCTTAAAACCCGAGCACTTTTTTTCAAAAATTCACCCAGACTTTGTTTATAAACAATAACCAATTTAAAAATAACCATTTGGAAGACTAAGTATCTAAGTTTGGACAAACAAAACCTAAAAACTATTGTTTTAAAAATAAGCCATTCATGATGCACCAAAGATACCTAAAGGGTTTACAAGCAAAGCGATTTTACTATTTCCAAAATTTTATTCATAAATCCAAATTTGTAAAATCACTTTTCTCTTATTATTATTTGTCTAATGCAGCACTCTTTAATGACTGATGAATGAATATGTGGCTCCCCAAGATGAATCTTTGAAATGAGTTCCTTAGTTTTGTTAGGGCCATCAACTACTGTATTTACCTAGGCTACTTTCTTAGCCTCCCTTGGCTTTGTCTTGCCAGTAAGCACTATTTATTTTTATGAAGTCTAACATCACCTCTAATTGTTCCCCCAATAGTGGAGTAGTAGGAATTCGGAGAAATAATTTATATGCAACACACAATACACGACAATCTAACATGACAAGTGTTGGACACAGTGCTAATTATGTAACATAAACCTACGTTACACAACTTACGTATAATATATAACACAACATATAACACAAACATATAACACAAAAAACACACAAAACACTTAGAATTTGATATTTCTCTTGTAATTACACCACAATCTTTTTTTTTAACCATAAGCATGCTGTTGCCTAAAATCGGAGCACACTAGTTCGCTCCCAAGGTCAAAAAACCCTCTTAATTACATACTAGTTTGCTCCGAAAAGCATAACCTAGTTCGCTCCCGTGGTCAAGCGGATTAAGTATTTATCTATTAAGTTCTAGGAAAATTAACACCAGGAAAATAGGTACTGCGGCTTTTGTATTTTATATTAAAAATTACATCAAATATTGGCAGTTACATATTTATATAAATACAGTGATAAGCGCGCTAATAACCGGCAAAATAACGCGAACGATGGAAAACATATAAAGTTGTAAGATAAAAGAGATGAAACTAGTAGAGATGAGAAATTTAGCGATAGGAACCTATAAATTTACATTCTAATCACTGTTTCCCACTTTTAGACGTATCAAAGGAGCATGTAACTAAAACTGTCACTGTCACAGCGGTAGTTTCCAAACTCTTACGTCTAAAGGTGGGAAACAATAAATGAAATGTAAATTTATAGGTTCTATCGCTAAATTTCTCATCTCCACTAGTTTCATTTTTATGAAACAACTTAATATGTTTTCCATCTTTTGCGTTATTTTGCCGGTTATTAGCGCGCTCATTACTGTTGTGTATTTTGAAAAATGTTAGTGATTGATTTAGAAATTATATTAGAAATTTTTAATTGTTTTTAAAAATTACTGAAATAATTTTTGTGCCTATTCTAAAATATAGGTGTAATAAGAAAGCAATACAAGTGTAAAAACTAACATAATATGGAATATTCTCTACCATTACAAAATTAAACAAATATAAATTAAAACGAGGCATTTATTTCGCTAGAAATCTAAATGAAATACATTTGAGAAAATCAAATTTACTAATTTTATTTTGCTTTAATACCGCTATTTTGTGATCAACAAATTTTTGACGCTCTAGAAGTCTAGAAGTACTTTTCGGTACACTTTTTTTGGTTTCACAGAACTTCGTATTTTTATATGTGTCAATTTGAACATCTTTTAAAACTTCTAAAAATTGAAATATATTAGGTTGCGGATTGTAAAATAACGAATTAAATTTAGAATGGAAACTTTCACAGGCATTGGTTGTACGCTCAAGTGATGAACTGTTTTCCGCCCACATCTCAGGAGGGAAGTCTGCCTCTTCAGAAATATAGTTGTCCACCAAGTAGTCAGCAAATTGTTGTACGGCTTGGTGTTGTGCTGGTAATATTTCACTAAAGTCTAAAGCAAAACACTCATCTACTTCTAATAGATCTAGGACAGGTAGACCAAACATATGTCTAAGGTATTGTCCGACTTCATTGTCGTTTGAATACTCAATAGCCAGACCAACTAGTTGAGTCCGTGAACTGTAAATAGTTGAAAAAAAAAATTTAGTGCCGTATTTAAAAGTTCCATCAACATAAATTGTTTCTAATTTACTTAAAAATGTTAAGTTAGATACACAAGAAAAAGCAACAAATTGTTTTACCGGATCATTTTTCAATAAAAATTTTGTTCTTTTTGGTTGGTTGTCACTTCCACGGAGTTTAACGAGTCATGTACTTCCTGCGCGCACTTCGGAATTTTGGGAATATGTAACTTGTTTTCTGCCATTATAAATAGTTTTTCTAATTAAATGTACATCTTCCACAGTAAGCCTTTTAGTGCCTGTTTGTTTAATTTCGCTGTGTATCAACTTCAATGGTTTTTCACACAAATCATCCATTACCTTCCGCTTAACACTATTACTTAATTTTTGCCGGTTTAACACTGTTTTTGATAAACTTTCATGAGTATGGTTATGACTACATTCGACTACACTATTACAAATATTTAAAGTTTTAACAAATGCTTTGCAACTTCTTTCTACACACTGCCAACATTTGATATTATTAGTGAGCATTTTATGGAAGTTATACTTGTAATTGTCAATAACTAACATTGACTTGCCCTTTTCACTTAACATTTCACTTACTTCAGATTTCTCCATCATGAACTAGGTATACTCCATTCGCTTAGCTCGGGCATATTTTGACAGATTCATTGTCGGAAACCTACAACACAACAATTCCTACTTCTCAGTATTAATAGCTCAAGTATACTACTATTGCAGACTTCTTTCGTTGAAAAAAGAAGATTAACATTTTGGGTAGTATATATTTAAAATATATATTTTAATTGTTATAATTTAACATAACTATTTATTATATATGGTGCAAACAAATAAATATTGATTGTCGGTAATTTGTAAAGTTCTATTAAATATACTATTTAGTTTGTTTACTATTAATATTGGCTATAAGTACGTGTGCTTGGTTGTATAGTAATTTCCAGCCACTTCGAGTCTGTCAAAAAGTAACTAACTTCGCAAAAAAATAATTACTAAATTCACTAGACAGTTCGGACTGGAGATAGCGAACCGAGTATATAACGATATTCAAACTGGAACTAAAGTAATAATGTTAAGATTCGCACCACCCCTATTTCTTATCATAAAATTTCAGGTAGACTACTAATTACCTACCAATCTTTTCAAAGAAATATATCAATTGCAACTTCTAATACGGAAAAACCCAATCAAATATTGAACAAGGGAATATGAGCTCATAATACTTTAGTGATATTATTGTTATAATTTTAATATTTTTTTAAGTAAGAAGTAGTGTTATATAGTAACATTGTTTAAAAAATACTCAATTCTTTTTTAAACAATGATGGTAGTGATGTATTAATAGATAAATACAAAGTTTGAGAAGACATTATTCAAATATATTTTCTAAGAAATATATGGCTGGAGCGAATTTACCTATGCCCCTTTTCTGTGGGGTATTAAAATCTGACCGTGGGAGCAAACTAGTATACACCCCCTAAAATATCGAGGCCAAACATGTCAACCATTAATTTTAACCTACAACAACTTGGTTATATATTTTTGCAGAATTTTTAAAATAATCTTTTTTGAGAACGATTTCCGAAGTGGAAATCGAAAGATCAAAAACATCAGTTAATCAATTTTTTTATTACAATCAATAATTGTGGCTTAATCCCATATAAACATACTATTTAAAGTTTACATAAGCTGCTAAGTTTCCATTCGTACAAATGATTTATTTTTTGCTCATTTCAGCACGGTGCATTTTGAAAAAGTAAATTGTAAATTTTTCGCATTATTCAAACAGATAAATATTAACTCTTCCGATACACGGCGCATTAATCGTATTTGTTGTTGTCATTTTTGTAAATATCTAGCAAACTCTATAAAATGTATTTGTTTCGTAAACATGAACATTTGGATACATTTATGGATAAAACTTTCAATATATAAATATGCCCTAAAAAAAGATTGAGTTAATTTTTGTTTCCATTGGAAATGGAAAAAATAAAAATCTGCTGAAATAAAAAACTATTATTTTATAATGTAACCAAAACTCAATAAATCATTGCCAAAAATATTTTTATAATAATTTCTCTACTACTTTACACCGCTATCAACGTAACATCTAAATTATTTAATAATAATTTACATTTATTACAACTCAGTCATTCTTGTTTGGTTTCTGATATAAAGCCATAGAAAGAAAAACGTAATTTTATTATTCTGATTAAGCATTTTTGGGAAAATTAAGTAAAAATGTTATCTTTTCCTTAAAATGTAATTTTCAATATAGTCAAGTTTGGTTTAATCCCGTATTAAACAATATTCAACTTGAATATGCCAATAGAACGTGTTCTGTGAGACTAGAAACCTCAAATTATTTTAGTGATGACAACTTTAGCATGGTTCTGAATAATATTTATTCTATAAGATATAAAACAGATGAATTATTTTTGTTTCTAGAGGAATTAGGATTTCCCCCGATAGTTGCGGTTACCGAGCACTGGCTTGAAGTCAACGACCCTTTTTCTAGAAAAATATACCACAATTGCTAAGTATGATCATTAAAGTTAAGCTCATGGTGACACCCTAATTCTTTCAACAAATTATGATTTCTCTCCTATAACAAAATATAACTTTCTGTTGATTGATTCCTTTTTTAAGTTTTCATTAGTTTATAACAAGAATCTTAATCTACACATTCTTTGCATTTGTAGATCGCCTGATTCTTCCACGGAACTATTTTTTCAAAACCTGTTAAATTTGTTAGACGACCTGCCCAATAAAAGCAGAAAGATTCTGTGCAGTGACTTGAATATTAATTACGCTGTTGCTTGTGCTGCCTGATTATCCTTGGTCAATATATTCGAATCGTATGGTTTCACAATGCACGTTAATGCTCCTACAAGAATTACTAAAACAATATCTAACATAATTGATTATATTGTCTCAGATTTCTCACCCCTTGATGTACACTCTACAATTATTAATACAGGACTACCTAGCATGAAGCAGCATATATCACGCTTAACACTCTTAACAAACAATCCTTGAAAACCCAACGTTTAGGTAGGATTTTTTCTAGTCAGAACTTTCGTAAATTCTAAAATTTGTACTTGACTTCTGGGTGGCACTTTCCCTCTGTGGACGTGGACTATAGTTTTAGTGATTTTTTAGATAGGCTTGTCTGTATTTTCAATAAAGCATTTTATTACAATTGCATTAATTACAGTTAAGTCAAAATATCACAAACCCTAAACTACCAAAGGTATCCGCATATCAGCCAAGAATATCCGTTCACTACTGTACATCAAGAAATTTACTACAAACGTCTTTGTCCCTGAATATATCTCCAAGTACAGAGAAACCTATCAAAACAGCTTAAAAAATCAGTATCGTCTGGGATGCTCTAAAAATGTTGCAACAGAAACTTGGTCCA
The DNA here is from genome assembly GCF_040954645.1 of Diabrotica undecimpunctata. NCBI lineage: Eukaryota > Metazoa > Arthropoda > Insecta > Coleoptera > Chrysomelidae > Diabrotica > Diabrotica undecimpunctata. The sequence goes on along the minus strand of NC_092809.1, from coordinate 76,656,110 downwards.
TAATAAACGATCTTCGAAATAAAACTAACATAGCTCAAACATTTTCTCTTCCAAACCCTGAAAATCTAAACGAATACTTCGTTAAAGTGAGTAAAAATTTAACAGTTCGGGTTTTTATCTAATAAATGTACCAGCGATGCTATGTTTTCTGTATTACATGAGGTCTATCAAGCACTAAACAATAATCTTTACACTGCCACTGTTTTTTGTGACTATGCCAACACTTTTGATTGTGTAAATCACGACATTTTGATAAAATAAAACTAAATTTCTACGGAATTCAAGGTATTTCTTTGAATTGGTTCCAATCTTACTTGAGGAATAGGAAACAACTAGTGAGAGCAAGTAATACTTACTCTAGTCATAAAAGCATTGTATGTGGAGTATCACAAGTTTTAGAACTGGGTCCTCTACTTTTCCTTATCTTTATAAATGACATCACTAACTTAAAAATCAATGGAAACATTTTTCTTTTTGCTGATGATACAAGTATTACCTGGAGGAACTCTAATATTGCAACTCTTCATGCAATTATAACTTCTGATCTACTTAAAATAAAAACCTGGTCTGACACTAATTTACTCCTCTTTTAACATGGATAAGACAGTATCATTATCCTATAAAGGAGCTCTTCAACCTTTGCTTCTTAATAATAGCCAGATCAGTATCGTTGATTCCGTAACATTTCTTGGTATTTTAATAGACACCTTAAATAGTCCCTTCATATCGATTTGTTAAGTAAGAAACTAGCCTCAGCCTGCTATGCAATAACATCTGTTTCGAAGGAAATTAATTTAGCATCTTCCAAAATAACATACTTTTCTTTGTTTGAGTCTCATCTTCGATATGGCCTTCCTTCTTGGGGTTGTAGTACATCTGCCCAATCTGATGTTATTTTTAAATGACAAAAAAGAGCAATACGGTATATTTTTGGCCTCAGTAGAGTAAGACGTTACATAATCTACTTAAAAAATCACGGGATTTTAACTCTTCCCTCTTTATATATTTTAGAAACTGTTTGCTTAATTCGCACACACCTACATGTTTTTCTAGCAAGACCTAATCATGACTACTCGACCAGAAACTCAAGCTTTGATGTGTATTTACCGATCCCATCCACTGAGTTAGTAAAGAAATCTATATTATATTCGGCAAATAAATTATTGTTACGATAAATATGAGTCATATTAAAAACCTGCAAACATTTTTTTATTCTCACTTTTGTTCTAGTATTTTCTCCGACCTGCTAGAAACCGGTCTGGCATTCCCTTTCATTCGAGACAATTCAAGGGTCAACATCCGCCTGCTTCGAAGGGATTCCAGAACTAACAGCTGTTTGATATAAATAGCGGAATTTTCATTATGTGAGGCAGTCTGAAAAATAAGATCGCGTCGAGTTTCGAATTGTAACGCGGAAATAAATAATAGAAATTAAAGTAGTTGTGATAAGTGTAAGAATATTGTATATATAAATTAAATAAAGACTTTAATAAACTAAGTATTAGAATATTTTAATAATAAATAAAGTTAATAAATTAGACTAATAAACTCAGTTCATTATACAACCATCTCTAAATCTACAACTTCTTTCCTTAAGTTCCGTAAATTGACAAAAGCCTATCTATCTAAAAGCCCCTATTATTTAGTGGAAGAGTTTCTTAACGAATAATTACTGTACGTTTAGATACAAGCAAATAAAGTATTTTTATATATATTTGGGTATCAGATGCAGAAACTTAAACTTATTCGTAAACTATAGTGTATTTTTATGTACGAGAGAGTAATAAAACAATAAATTATGTATGCAAATCCCTAAACTGTTGATACGGGTGACTCAATGAAAAACAGATATTTGTCAACAAGTTTACAAAAGTATATAGGAAAACAATTTTAAATTGAGTATGACCACCAGGTATAAAGGTTGGAGCAGAATAGAATACAATAGTTGTGAGGATTACTAATCCCTAAATAAGGTTGCCAGTGTCGGAGTGATGGAGGTTAACAGGTACTAATGAATTTGCAAGAAATGTAAGATGTTTATTTTATTGGTTATATATATATATATAACCAATAAAAGTTTAATAAGTACCTACCTATTTGCAAAATAAAGTTTAATTCTTTGCCTATTTGCAAAATAAAGTTTAATTCTTTAGATAAAATAAAACGTTTTATTTTATCTGAAATGAGTGCATTCCACGAAGTAAGGGTTTCAACAATCAAACATTTAATTCTTTAATTCCAGGAATCTACGACACTAATTGACTAGATAATTACCTTCTAAACTTATTCCACAGAAAATGTGATAGTGGGTTTTTCCATTTTGTATATAGGAAGGTCCAAGTGGCGTATTCAAAATTCTTAACAGTTCACTAAAAGTAGGTACTTCAGTTGCAAGGTGCAGTTTATTGTGTATACTAGTGTTATGGAAAATTTGGAAGTGCCGTGTAAACGCCGAAAAATTGGTCCTCTAACAGTTAATGAAAAAACATTAATATTTAATTGTTTTAAATCATTTACAGACAAACGTTTATGTGAAAGTGTTGATGAGACCGTTGAGTTAGTTACCAGTACACTTGGTGTTGGGAAATCTACGATTTACAGAGTTATTAAAGAAGAGAAATGTGGTAGTTTTCAAATGCCACGTAATGCTCCAGGGAAACCAAAATTTCAATTAGAATATCATTTTAAAGAAGGACTTCGACGGAAAGTGCATGAATTCTTCTTTAGACAAGAATTTCCAACATTGGATAAAGTTCTTGTCTCAGTTCGAGATGATAAGGATTACCCAGAAATGAGTCGAAGTACGTTATGGAAACTTTTAAAAGAAATAGGCTTCAGCTGGAAAAAGAATCCCAGAAAGTCTATTTTATTAGAAAGAAGCGATATTGTTATATGGAGAAGACATTTTCTAAGAACCATAAAGGAAATGAGAAACCAAAAAAGAAAAATATTTTATCTTGATGAAACATGGATCAACGAGGGTCATACACCAAATAAATTTTGGCAGGATGAAACTGTTACAAGTCAAAGGCACGCTTTTGTAAATAACTTATCTACTGGTTTAAACCCACCATCAGGAAAGGGACGCAGGCTGATAATAGTACACATTGGCAGTTCAGACGGTTTTGTTGAAGGTGGTTTATTAACTTTTGAATCAACTCGTACCGGTGACTACCATGAAGACATGAACGCTGATGTCTTTCAAGAATGGTTCGAACAAATGATAGATCTTCTTCCTAAGAACTGTGTAATAGTAATGGATAATGCAAGTTATCACTCCAGACTTATAGAAGGACTGCCCACAACCAAGTGGTTAAAAAAAGACTTGCAGAATTGGCTGAGTTCAAAAAATATTACGTACCATCCCGGATCTATAAGAAAGGAACTTTATTCGTTGTGTGCCCTTCATAAAGAAAAATTTAAAAAATACGAAATTGATGAAATTGCCAAAAATCGTGGAATGACAGTACTTAGATCCCCACCATATCATTGTGAATTAAACCCGGTTGAACTGGTATGGGCACAGATAAAGAGTGAAGTTTCAAGAAAAAATACCACTTTTAAAATTAATGATGTTAAACAGTTGTTTTTGGAGGCCGTAAATAATGTAAAACCTGAAAACTGGGAAAAGGCAGTAAATCACACTATTAAAGAAGAGGAAAAAATGTGGAAGCTGGACAATATTACTGATAAAATGATCGAGCCAGTTATTATAAATCTTGGTTCTGAAAGTTCATCTTCTGAATCTGATTTGGATTTGTAACAAGTAGCTGTAAGTTTTATATTAATATTTTTATTCATCTATTTAACATACCTTAGACGGTTTTAAAAACTCTTTTTCTCTTTTGTAATTTTTAAAAGTTAAAAAAAATGTGAATTTTTTAAAACCCTTTTTAATGTAGGCCTGTCAGTTCTAATATAGTGTGTGATAAAAGAGGTCACTTTTGTTTACATACACATAACACTTTATAACACTGAAATAATTCATTTATTTTTTACAATTATTCAAAGTAATTTTTCAATTAATCTTGAGCACGCCCATGGAGTGGTCGGAGCTACCAGTTAAAATTATGCTAATTACTCTCTCGTTCATAAAAATAAACTATAGATCGCAAGGTTTTATTATGCAATTTGCAATTTAGTTAAATTTTGCAATGGATTGTACATTATCTTGTAACACTTGCCGTGCTACAATAATATACACAAGGCCTGAATCGCTCACTGTCGAAGAGAATTGGGCGGGGTTTTCTTAAACATATAGAAACTATATCGTATCTTAAATTCAAGCACAATTAGATAATATGAAATTATAATTTATTATTGGACGCCACCCCTGGTTTATCCTCGAAGGGGAAGAGCAAAAAAAAATTAAGATTTATTGAAAGTTTACAAGAAAACTATTCTTTATTATTTCTTAGTATTGAACAAAAAGAAAACATTAAAAGTTACGTTATCCCAAAGGGATTCCAAAATATTATTTTATGTTAACATTATCATAAACAAAAAATCTTTGTATCGTATTAAATTAAGAATTGGTTATAAAGAAAATGAATGTATATATATATATATTAACCCCAAATTTCGAAATTTGTTTACATTGAAAATAATATAGTTATTTATCAACTAGGAACAATGAAGAAAATAAACCTTTAAATTAAATTAGAACACTTCACTATATTTTCATTTTTTTTTGAGTTCATAATCATTTCTGTTGTCTTGAAAGTAGGTATAATAAAAATTGGTACAACCTTAATCTGCTCTGTTCTCTTCTTATTTAATCAGTCACCAAATAAACCATTGATTCAGCTACGTACTATATCAAATCACCACCATCCTAGATAAGAGGGGTTAGGGATTCCATAAAAAGATACTGCTACTGGGCCATGATCTGGAATAACTCCATAGCAATACTATCTTGCGACGAGTATTAGAAATATAATATCAGCATTATAGCCTCTCCAATAAGGGTCTAAAAAAATAAATATCTATCTGAAATATGGACAAGAAAAGGATTTATTAGCTCACCTCTGAATTGAGACCCACTTTGGAAACACGTCTTAACGGTTGGACGGTCTTAACAGAAAAAAGCGAAGCGCTATCATGGCGCCTGATTCTGGAAATTGGGCGTGAGTGACAAGTTGAAAAATATGCTCATCTACCGGATATATTTGGGAATTACAGAAGAATCCTTGAGTCGGCTACAAGTAGGTACTTGACAGATAGATGGGGTTAGAAGTTTTATTTAAAAAAAAATAATCGAAATATATAATGAGTTTCTTTTAAATCTTTTGAAACGGTTACACAGCCCTCCCCACGATTTCAACTGGGTACCAGCGTGGAATCGGACTAGGCATGGTGGCACACCATACTAACCTTTTCAAAAGTGGAAATAGATATACGGAGAGGTAAGACAAACAGAATGGACAAATGTAGCTACAATCTGGACTCACAGAATCCTTCTTTCACAACTCACGTGGGAACAACTCAAAGATTTCAGAACAAAGCGAAACAGAACGCATAGAATATTTATGACTCAACTATAAAAATGTAAACAAAAAAAAAATTGCATTCTCAATCTCAAAATGCATAGGGTATTTCACCTATAACCAATATCATGAACAAAGCGGAATAAAACAAAACATATCTACAAATCATTATTTGAGACCAAATGCTCGCATTTAATCGAAATAATATAATTAAGATATTACCATTTGAAATTTCATAAGTAATATAAAGCAAAACATACTAGTGTTGTCACCAAGATACAAAACAGATAATTTACTGCGTAGTCGTTATGAGACCTAACACAATAAAACACAAAAAAAAATAATGTTATCGTTTGATCGGAAGCGTAGAGTCTTTCATCTATGACTTAATCCACGAATAACATAAGAATAATAATACAATCGTATCATTAACGCCATAAGATACAAAATACAAATGTGTCATCGTTTGTTCGGAAGCATAGAGTCTTTCATCTATGACTTAATCCACGAATAACATAAGGTAATAACGCAGCGCGTCATTATAGACACATTTAGAAATACACAAATAAAAGGAAAGAGTTACTAATAGTTCAAAATTGGGTACATTAAAGTTCTACAAAGACAAGCCTTAATAAGTTTACTGGGAAAGGTAGACATCAGAATTTCTGTAAGACACATCTATATTTAGAAACAAAAAAAAGCTGATGTTTAGTTATTAGTATGACAACTAGAATTTGTGATAACTAACGTGTATCATCCGCCTATAATAGGGACAACATTGGTAGGTCAACTTCGGGTAGGGTCAACTTCGGGTAGGGTCTAAATAATTCTAGATTACATAACTAAACAAGTATTGGAGAACTAAAAAAAGTTTCCTGACGCGGGAGGCTGTTATTCTAGATTAATTACTGAAATAAAATTATGAATGGCTTATCATTCCGACGAGTCAACTAGCGGGAATCCGCTTACTTCATCCCTAGCCTTCCTCAGTGTCTGGCCATTCAGAATATAGGATGTTAGACAGCAATAATCTTTTCAAACATTATTTTGGGGGGTTTCGAATAGAGAGTCGAAATTCGAAGATCTCCACACTAAGAGTAAAACTTAGGCAAATGAACAGATACTATAATGAACTATCATTGGTAACTAGACAGAGGAATCTTGATATCTTTGGTATAGATACCAAAAAAAATTACTTGGATTTATAAATCCGTAAAATAAGATAAATTGAATTTTGTATCCACTTGAAGACAACTAAAGGTATGTACAATTTATTGTAATATAAACTAACATAAGCATAAAAATATCACATTCTACCAAGGCATTCGAAAAATAAAATGAGATTAAATTTTGCAAACACCCTTAAAATCAATATAGGTTCTTGGTCGGGGTAGCATAAACTTAAGATCTCGATCAATACAAACTAGAGAGAGAATAATACCGAAGTAGAATAAGATAAGATAAAAATAAAATTTATGTCGAAAAGAAATACGACATATATACATATATATATAGACATATTGAACACAATAAATGATCAATATTATAATAATAAAAAGTAAAACAGTTCAACGAACTGGGGTGCGAGCCAAACTGAGTTGCTCTGGAGATCGACGTGCGGAGTCTCCTACACTACTTCCAGAGGCTCGTCTCTGTGCGACAACATCTGAGATACACAAAATTATTAATTGGAATAGGGATAGGTCCACTAATCCACTTGACTATAGCAGGATGGCCAATAGTTCCATAGGAATATCCTCTGGGATTGATCATAGCAGAAAATTTCCAAGCAAGGAAACTTTCAAAAGGACAAAAGAAGAAAATAAATCCAAACCGTTAATACACATCTTGGAGAAGAAGAAAGAAAATGGGTATATGGCATACAAGCCACAATCGGTACAGAAACAGTTCAGTTTAAAACTGTTGTTTCCAAAAGAAACAAAAAAAAATCGTAAGAGTCTTCCACGAAACAAAAACTTACGATAAGACTTAAAAGGAACGGAAGAATCATTACAATCTTCCAAAGAAATAGAAAAATATCACAGTCCATCGTCAATAATAAAAAATCATGATGTTGGATGTAACACACCACAATAATAAAAAAAAGGTTGAACAGTAAAACATTTTTGACACCTAATTGAATCCAATATGGTCGTCATACAAATCACAAAGAAATGTTTACCATTCTTTAGCAGAACTCCAATAGAGTCAAAATAATATAAACTTTTAATTCTCAGTGGGTCATTTAACGGTAGTACCAGAACTATTTCAATTATTAAACAAACGTGGTCTTAACGTCGACATAAAGATAAAAGATAAATTCACAATAGGCGGCAGCGGGTTATTTCACCTCTGTATATACAAAGAGTCACAATAGACAACAGCAAACTACTTCAACCTCACTTGTACCATATCGTGAACACAAGATAATAAATGAAAGCTTTTGAGCCTTAGCCAAAAGTCTCAAAGCAAAAGATATATGTGGTCTAATAAACTATTAGAAGACCGCAAAAATGTCAACGACAAAAAAAAGAAAGCTGCTGGGTATACCAGTAGTCTGACATCACACAAATAACTCAAGATACAATAATACAGGTCACGTGCCTGTACGTCCTACAGGACATCTCGAGAAAAGAAAAAGGTAGAACCACAAATAACAATAAATTCCAGTACCAAAAACATACTTCTACTACATCTGACCACACAAAGACATAAAATTAACATAACAGAAGGAGAATAACAATATTTCCGCTCTATATTCTCAACAAAGACGCCTTAGGCAGAGAGAAACGAAGTCACATCATTACTTCCTTATACTTTTAAAACAAAAGAACCATGGACTGTAAAATATAGAAAGCATTTTCCTTTTCAGGAAATAAAATTTTCTTTTCAAAGTACGAAAAAGTTAAACTATGAAAAAATAATTTTTTAAAATAAACGAAAAACAGATTAAAAAGAAAATTTAACAGATAACAGACTAGACATTAAAAAAACATCCTAATATCAAAGAACTCAACTTAAAATCCTCGCAAAAAAAATATTTCGCGTAAGTATTCTACACGAATCCAGATAACATATTTTAGAATTAGGTAGGTCGGGACAGCCTGTATATAGATATAGTTCCCGGCTGTTTGCCGCAAATAAAAACCATGAATCAAGGTTAAGAAATAAAATTCACTTAATTGATTTTTCAAATAACACTCGGCTAAGAGCCTTTCGTTTATTTAAAATAAACACAATAAAAATGAACACATTGAGGAATATATTATGAGAAAGAATTGAGGACTATAATATAAAATGCTTGAACATATTAGCCGGAATAAATTCAAGGTTTCAATCAATCTAAACACTTCGAAATATGGACATAAACAAAATTCATTTCTCTAACATGGAATGTTTATTTTAGACGAGTCTGTAAATACACAAATTAATATCGTTCGCATTAAGAATACCGACAAAAAGAAATTAAGCAGTGAATGTTTACATCACATCATTCCAAATACGTTTTATTTTGATCTCAGAAAATAGACGGAAATATTTCTACGTAATTTTACGAAGACTAAAAACGAATACATATAAATACTTTGCAAAAAATTCTAAAATAGTAGCAGTGTTGATTTAATGAAAAATTGGATAAAACAAATACACAATTTAACCAAAAAAATGGTTCAAAACATACAGACTTAATTAATTACATATACAGGGGGGTACAAAACAACTAATAATATTGAAAAAAACTCTGAAGATACAGGAATATTCAAAAGCCCCACGTTGGGCGCCATTTTGTAACACTTGCCGTGCTACAATAATATACACAAGGCCTGAATCGCTCACTGTCGAAGAGAATTGGGCGGGGTTTTCTTAAACATATAGAAACTATATCGTATCTTAAATTCAAGCACAATTAGATAATATGAAATTATAATTTATTATTGGACGCCACCCCTGGTTTATCCTCGAAGGGGAAGAGCAAAAAAAATTAAGATTTATTGAAAGTTTACAAGAAAACTATTCTTTATTATTTCTTAGTATTGAACAAAAAGAAAACATTAAAAGTTACGTTATCCCAAAGGGATTCCAAAATATTATTTTATGTTAACATTATCATAAACAAAAAATCTTTGTATCGTATTAAATTAAGAATTGGTTATAAAGAAAATGAATGTATATATATATATATATATATATATATATATATATATATATATATATATATATATATATATATATATATATATATATATATATATTAACCCCAAATTTCGAAATTTGTTTACATTGAAAATAATATAGTTATTTATCAACTAGGAACAATGAAGAAAATAAACCTTTAAATTAAATTAGAACACTTCACTATATTTTCATTTTTTTTTGAGTTCATAATCATTTCTGTTGTCTTGAAAGTAGGTATAATAAAAATTGGTACAACCTTAATCTGCTCTGTTCTCTTCTTATTTAATCAGTCACCAAATAAACCATTGATTCAGCTACGTACTATATCAAATCACCACCATCCTAGATAAGAGGGGTTAGGGATTCCATAAAAAGATACTGCTACTGGGCCATGATCTGGAATAACTCCATAGCAATACTATCTTGCGACGAGTATTAGAAATATAATATCAGCATTATAGCCTCTCCAATAAGGGTCTAAACAAATAAATATCTATCTGAAATATGGACAAGAAAAGGATTTATTAACTCACCTCTGAATTGAGACCCACTTTGGAAACACGTCTTAACGGTTGGACGGTCTTAACAGAAAAAAGCGAAGCGCTATCATGGCGCCTGATTCTGGAAATTGGGCGTGAGTGACAAGTTGAAAAATATGCTCATCTACCGGATATATTTGGGAATTACAGAAGAATCCTTGAGTCGGCTACAAGTAGGTACTTGACAGATAGATGGGGTTAGAAGTTTTATTAAAAAAAAAATAATCGAAATATATAATGAGTTTCTTTTAAATCTTTTGAAACGGTTACAATCTTTAATTTTGTGATATTGACGATTGATATAATTTTAGTAAATTTTAATTGTTATTGTTATTTTTTGACTTTTTGTAAGCTTTGTCCATAAAATTGAACAATTTTCAGTGACAATAAAGCATATTGTTATTCTATTCTAGAAAACAGTTATAGAACCTCTTATTCAGAATATTAATTTAACAAAACCATGCCATTTTTGTTTGTGAAGTTTTATGATATTTTAGATGATATCCCAGCAAAAATACCCTATGATTATGAGTCTACAATCTCTGAATTTATAACTATTGACATCAAAGAGAGTGAAATCCCAAAGCGATTTCATATTTTTGAAAACGTTTTTGTTCGTAATTAATCAAAATAAATTGCCACTTAGTATCAAAGCCTCTTTATTTTTCTACGACTTTTATCATAATAAAGAGTTCTATGTCTATGAGGTGTTGGATAAACACCACTTCGAAAAAGTAATTTATTATCTTCTTTAACACAACATAAATGGAGAGTTTTTTCCTTATTGGACAAAAAAGTTATTTTTTCAGTTTCTGAAGAATAAATAGGAATAGCTGTTACCAGTTTATTCTTTTGTTGACAACTATCTAAGTAAGCATTTTTTGTATGGTGACGAAAATCATTTTCCAAGATTACATTTTAGGCCAGTTTGGATAAGCGATTTTAAGTGACTATTGGATAATTGAATAAAGCATATAAAAACATTGTAGTAAGACAGAAAATCCCATTAATAGGATTTAAAATGAGAAAAAAATATTTATAGGTGTTATAAATAAAATCACAGTCCATTGAAACGTTACATTGAGATGACATTTTTGAGAGGACCCAATTTTATTTTTTTTATGTGTGGGGGTGGTTAGCTTAAATTCAAGTTTGTGGGACCCCTGTCCCCCGCCCACAATTTTGGAAAAAGGGGCAAAGGGTTTTCGCGCTGTATCTCATAAATTATCAACCCTACAGAAAAAAAATTTTGGGCCTTATAACTTTTTTTCGGGTTATTTTATAATAAAAAGACATCAGAGCAATATTATCGAGGGTTTTCAACGAATAATTTTCACTGTAAATGTGTTTAATTTCATTAATTTCTCTAGGTTTTAAAGCACTTTGAAGTTGTCCGGGTTCTTGAATACTGGTAAGGATACGATAAAACCGAACCATTAGGCGTAGTTTTATATATTTTTATATATATTTTTTTATTCATAATTTATTATTTTTTTAACATTCCTTTGGTATTATTACTTTATTTCTTTATTAAATATTCATACAGAAAACCATAACAGCGTTGCCAAATGTTCTCAAAAATCTCAAATTACTATAAAACAAACTTCCAGTGCTATTTTAGAAGCTGAAACTGCTGCAAAATGTAACAAGTATATTAGTTTAAACCAAGATATAATACCTGAGTCGGAAGAAAGTCATTGGCAAACTGTTTCTCGGAAAATGTCCAGAAGAAAAGTCACGATTGGAAATAATGAAGATATAAAAATAAATGGTGTACAATTTAAAGGGGTTCCTAAATATACGGACTTGCATGTTTATAGGCTAGACCCATCAACGTCTCATGAAAATTTATTGAAACTAATACAGAACCATTTTCCCGAGGCTATGAGTAGCCCTCTAAAGTCAAAGTTTCCAGACCAGTATTCATCCTTTAAAGTGAGTATTTATAACCAACATTTTGAGAAAGCTATGGACCCTAGCATATGGCCCTAAGGTGCATATGTGCGGCGTTTTTTAGTGAATAAGTGCCTTTACTTCAAATAGTATAAATCAATCTCAAAAGTTGACGGTTTGTCACTTAAATTTTAGAAGTTTGAGGTACAAAATTCAATATTTGGAGGAATTGACGGTGTGTCTAAATTACCCAGAAGTATTTTGTGTTAGTGAAGTGTTGTGTAATAAACATGAAATTTTAAATTTGTTCTTGTACTCTATGTATCTTCCATCGTTCAGACTCAGGTGGGGGAGGGGTTGCAATATTTGGAAATGTAAGTTGTGCTTTTACTATTAAAAACTGTTCGCTTGTTAAGATTGATAAAATATTTGAGTATGCCTGATTGATTTGGAATATCAAAATAACATTATAACTATTGGCTGTTTTTACAGATTATCAAAAAATACACAAACTTTCATAAATAAAATGGACGAAATGTTATCAGAAATATTAAACAAAAATAATATTGTTTCCATCTGTGGTGACTTTAATAAAATTTTGATCCAAGGGTGCAAAATATAGATGCATTAAGATTAAAAAATGTATTTACCTCTTATGGTTTAAATCAATGTATTTTTGAATATACTAGAATACATAATGACTCTAAAACTGTGATTGATAATATTTTCTGCAATGTAAATATTAAGTTTTTATCTTGTTCTGTTGTATATACCGATGTGAGTGATCATTTTTTACAGAAAGTTGAATACAACTTGAATGCTACTTTTTCGGGGGATAATATTGTTTATAAACGTGATTTTAATAGCACTCTTAATATTAATTATTTTAATCAATTGCTCTCTAGAGAATCTTGGTGCTTTCTAGACTCACATCTATCTTCTGATAACAAGTTTTGCATATTTTATTGATTTGGTACGTGGATACTAGACGATTTTCTAAACAGTCTAAAAATAAGGGCTGGTTGACTTCTAATTTAATAAATGAGGGAGATTTTATTAGAGACATTTTCAGATCTATAAAATATTCAGAAAGTCATGATTTCAGAATACGGTAGAACATTCTAAAAAAAATCATGAATACAAAGTTAAGTTAGCCAAGCAAACTTATTTTAATAAGAAAATGATAAATGCGCAGAATAGTACCGCTGAGGCTTGGCACATCATAAATCGAAACACTGTCGGAGGTAAAAATCGAAACTCTTCTAAATACCCAAGTAAATTTAAAAATAATTTGGGAATTTCTGTGGATGACCCTCATGAGATAGCAGAATCTTTCAGTCAACATTTTTCGAATTCCGTAAAAAAATTAATTAGTCAAACCTCACCTGACCATAATCCTAAGAATCTTTCTTCGCCTATACACTCCCTTTTCCTTTATCCTGTTAGTGATGAAGAAATAAAAAGTATAATTAAAGATATCTCAAAAAAATCCTTGGCTGGACTGGATGAGATCCCGTATTCTTTGTTAACACATGTATCTCAACATATATAAACAATTAACATTTCTAGTAAACCTTTCATTTCAGGACGGGATTTTTCCTCAAATTCTAAATACTGCTTTAGTTGTGCCTATACATAAAAAAGGCGACAAATCAAAATTTGATAACTATCGAGACCTATCACTTTTATCTGTGTTTTCAAAAATATATGAGAAGGCATTTCATATACGTCTCCTATCTTATATTAACAAGCACAACATTATAGAAAAGTCTCAATTTGGTTTCCGTGAAGGTATAAGTGTGCAAGATGCACTACTAGAGCTGTGCAATCATATGTTATCGAACTTTGATAAGGGTAATAAAGTAATCTGTTTGTTTTTTGACTTAGCATGAGCTTTTGAAACTGTAAATCATCCAATATTGCTGGAAAAACTTTATCAGTGGTGTTAGAGGAACTGCGTTAAAGTGGATAAAAATTAAGGTCAATGTGAATGGGAATATAATATTTTCTTCAGAAGAAACTGTCCTCTCCGGAGTTCCACAGGAAAGTATCATTGGCCCTCTTTTATTTTTGATTTTCGTCAATGATTTAAATCAACTGATAAACGATAGCTCAACATGTTTGGTTCGGAATCCATTAGATAATTTTTCTGATGCAATAAGTGTTCGAGTAGAAAACATTGAACAGCAATCAGGCTGTTATATCACTCAATTTGCTGACGATACCACACTTGCACTAAATTCCAATATTTTTTTTGATGTAGTACAAAAAGCAAACTGTCTTGTAAAAAGTATGACTCATTACTGTTTAAATAATGCCCTAATCTTAAATGGATCAAAGACCAATATGGTAACCTTTTCACCTTCTACTATGCAGATAAGTCCATTAGTAAAACTTGACAATGGGTCAGTGGTAAATAGCCACTCCACTAAGTTGTTAGGTGTTTACCTGGATTCTAATTTGTCTTGGAGCTCTCACGTTGATTATGTAGTGGGAAGATTGTCTGTGTACTGTTATGTTCTATGGCAACTTAGCAATTTTTTCTCCCTAGATATCTTAAAACTTTACTATTTTGCTAATGTATAGTATATTATATTTGACGCATTTCAATACTTGTAAAAGTCAGATGAAATAAAGAATATTGATCGATTGATTGATATTATCGATCTCTTTCCCGGCCATCTATGAGGTAGAGTCTGGAGGCGTGCCTTTTGAAAAAAAAATTATCTTTAAAAAATCTTTTGTAGTGGTATCCCCATAACGCCTTATTTTATTGACAATTTCCAAGCGAGATAATATTAAACATAATAATTATATATTTAAAAAGTTGTTTTCCAGCTATTGGTTTTTTCATTTTCTTTGATGGTTCAGGATCTAATTCAGTATCGAAGATGAATGTTTGCGAAGGAACGGAAGTTGGAATTGCCGTCATTGTGAGTAATTCATCTTCGAATTCTTCGAATTTTTCGATGAATTTTAATATTTTCTTGATATCACTGCAGGTTTCACCAGAACAATTGAGGCACACTGTAGAGCATTTGAGGCCTACTGGTAGGCAACCACACATACTTTCACAGGTTCCCTTGCATCTGTAGAAAATTAACTTCAGAAGTTTGGGGGGCGCTGAAGATTTAAAAGTTTTGATTGGTATCCAAATTTGTCCATGATTTTTCCAGTGATAAACTCTAACACTGTGGAAACGAGCTGCATCTTGTATTGGCGCAAGCGATGATAAGTTAAATGTAATTTTGGTCACTATCGTGGCAAATCGTTTGTATCTCATGCTGTTAGAGAATCATCTTTATTTCCACCATATAATGATAATTACTGAAATATTGTGGAGCAGCCATGACAGAATAATTAACAACATTAATTAATAAAATTATAAAACACAATAAAATACCGGGAGAATGGAGAACGAGCGATCTAATTCTACTATTCAGAAAAGGAGATAAAAAGCAGCCAGAACACTACAGAGGTATAAACTTGTTAAATACTACGCTAAAACTTACAACTAAAATTTTACAAGTGCTAATAAATCAGAGGATAAGTTTAGCAGATGAACAACAGATGTGAATGGGAATATAATATTTTCTTCAGAAGAAACTGTCCTCTCCGGAGTTCCACAGGAAAGTATCATTGGCCCTCTTTTATTTTTGATTTTCGTCAATGATTTAAATCAACTGATAAACGATAGCTCAACATGTTTGGTTCGGAATCCATTAGATAATTTTTCTGATGCAATAAGTGTTCGAGTAGAAAACATTGAACAGCAATCAGGCTGTTATATCACTCAATTTGCTGACGATACCACACTTGCACTAAATTCCAATATTTTTTTTGATGTAGTACAAAAAGCAAACTGTCTTGTAAAAAGTATGACTCATTACTGTTTAAATAATGCCCTAATCTTAAATGGATCAAAGACCAATATGGTAACCTTTTCACCTTCTACTATGCAGATAAGTCCATTAGTAAAACTTGACAATGGGTCAGTGGTAAATAGCCACTCCACTAAGTTGTTAGGTGTTTACCTGGATTCTAATTTGTCTTGGAGCTCTCACGTTGATTATGTAGTGGGAAGATTGTCTGTGTACTGTTATGTTCTATGGCAACTTAGCAATTTTTTCTCCCTAGATATCTTAAAACTTTACTATTTTGCTAATGTATAGTCAATTTTTCAATATTGCTTAGTTTGTTGGGGAAATTGCTCGCGAATTAATGAGGTACTTGTTCTTCAAAAAAAAATTATTCGTACCATGACGTGTAAAAGGCGCTTGGATTTAAATATTTTAACTGTAATTTCGCTGTATATTTTCAGTTGTGTTGTTTATGTAAAGTCACATAGATGCAATTTTATTTGCAGAAATGATGTTTCCTTAATTTTCGTTACAGAAATTATTTGGTGGACCCTGTTCGTCACTTGACCGTTGTGGGCAAGGATCCTTACCCAACATGCGTTCGTTTGTATAATAAGGTACCTATAATAATTATGTTAACACTAGAAGCACCAGCATTTGTGCATACGTAGAAGCACCACCGGCGGTCAAAATGACGGATATTAGAATTTTCTATTGCCAGCCTATTCTTTTCTAATTCCAAACTTTTCGGGTTTATCCATGTACTGGGTAAAGCGGCATCTTGCCTTCGTAGAAAAAAGCTGTTCGTCGATAGTTATATTTTCGCCAGATGTATAACATAATATACAATTCTCTATAAATGGGTTCCATATTCCCGACGCAAGTGCAAATTTATCTGTTGATAATCGCTCAGACCTGGTATTTCTCATATCAAAACGGATAAAACTCATTATTTGTGTAAATTTGTTTCTAGACATCGTCTCTTGAAAAAAGTTTGGACCCCATGTACCAGACCACAGCATCTTTATGCTAATATTTCGTGCCATATAAGCTCCCCTAGCATACAGTAAGGATATAAATGCTTCTATTTCTTCAATAGAAATTTGCCAATTTTCATCTTTGAATTTTCTTCTACCTTCAGCAACAGTACATGATTTTATGTTACGGAGTATGCATTCATCAATCAACAGCCGCCATGCACTAGCTGCATAATCTCTAATAATGCTTCTCTTATCATGAGGGGTTGGTCCAGCAGCTTCCTTTAGAACATTTTGACTGGTATGCCTTCCTAAAATGAACGAGATAAAGTAGTATGCAGGTATATACTCATTTATGTATTTATTTAAATAAATGGCACCGTAATAAATAAAGAAGGGAACAACACCCAAGAAATAATAGCGCACATCGGAAAAGCTAGATCCACCTTCAACCAGATGGGGGCCTTCTTCAAGAGCCATAACCTCTCTCTTGGTATAAAAGTAAGGATGCTGCGATGCTACGTCTTCTCTGTTCTTTTTATGGTGTTGAATATTTGACCTTGACGAAGATATATGCAGAAAATTGGAAGCATTCGAGCTGTGGCTAAATCGGAGAACACTTCAAATCCCGTGGACCACTATCAAATCTCGAAAGTTACAATATTTCGAAAACATTGTGCGAAATGAATCTAGATGCGCCCTTCTACAAGCCATCCTGCAAGGATAAATATTTGGAAAACGGGGTCTAGGAAGAAGAACATCCTGCAGATAAGGTAAATATTGCCATGATTGTCGCCAATATTCGTGACATCAAGAAGAATATGCTCAAAAATATTATACACCTAAGTGAATACATAAATAGAAGCTACTAATAATATAGTTGCTTACCTGGTGTACTAGCATTGTTGTCAAGTAACTCCCATCCTATGCCTGCCCGATGAATGTCCTTGATCAACTGTATTAGGCACATACTCGTCAACTTCATTATCGGATACATCTTCATCAGATAACTCTGCTACAGATTCATCTTCTGACAAATTCTGTAGACACTCTAATAGATCCTGCTGAGTCAAATATCAGCGAGACATGATAACAGCAGAAATAATAAAAATCACAATGTAAAATTAATCAAAATACAGATTGAACATGCAATTGCAAAGAGTATATTCAAACTACATAATAAAAAATATTTTCGATGTATTTTATACATAAAATAGGTAAAAACTTCCCAGAAAAGTAGAACAAAAATTAGACTACCTCGTCATTAAGACCGCATTTTTCTAGCTAGACATTAACATAAATATATTCAAAATGTAATTATACTGAGTACCTGTAAAAGAGAAATTATAATCCTCAAGTAAATAAAAGTCCCAAATCATAAATTTTGTAAAATAAATATCAATGAGTAATACTCTAGACTAAGGAGGGTCGAAAATAGAAAGCAGTCAAAATGACTAATATATGGTAGTTCTAGGTATACGTTACCATATCTTAAAAAGTAATTTCTCCTGTAAAGTACCTGTAAAAGAGAAATTATAATCTTCAAATAGATCTAGGAAAAGTCATATATTATCAAGTTTCTAAAACATTTATGAATAGGTAATACAGAGTATCAAAAATGAAAAGCAGTCAAAATGACCGCTCTGGTGCTTCTAGTGTTAAAGAGTCAAATATTTATGTATTTAAGAGAACAGTTAAGTACTTACTTCTGGTAAACACTTTCTATTCGTTAGAGGAATACTTGCAGGCATCTTTTTAACAATTTGTATGTTTTTGCGTATATTTTATATGTTTTTATGTACTTATAGTTTTTACTGATTATAGATTATATTTGACGCATTTCAATACTTGTAAAAGTCAGATGAAATAAAGAATATTGATCGATTGATTGATATTATCGATCTCTTTCCCGGCCATCTATGAGGTAGAGTCTGGAGGCGTGCCTTTTGAAAAAAAAATTATCTTTAAAAAATCTTTTGTAGTGGTATCCCCATAACGCCTTATTTTATTGACAATTTCCAAGCGAGATAATATTAAACATAATAATTATATATTTAAAAAGTTGTTTTCCAGCTATTGGTTTTTTCATTTTCTTTGATGGTTCAGGATCTAATTCAGTATCGAAGATGAATGTTTGCGAAGGAACGGAAGTTGGAATTGCCGTCATTGTGAGTAATTCATCTTCGAATTCTTCGAATTTTTCGATGAATTTTAATATTTTCTTGATATCACTGCAGGTTTCACCAGAACAATTGAGGCACACTGTAGAGCATTTGAGGCCTACTGGTAGGCAACCACACATACTTTCACAGGTTCCCTTGCATCTGTAGAAAATTAACTTCAGAAGTTTGGGGGGCGCTGAAGATTTAAAAGTTTTGATTGGTATCCAAATTTGTCCATGATTTTTCCAGTGATAAACTCTAACACTGTGGAAACGAGCTGCATCTTGTATTGGCGCAAGCGATGATAAGTTAAATGTAATTTTGGTCACTATCGTGGCAAATCGTTTGTATCTCATGCTGTTAGAGAATCATCTTTATTTCCACCATATAATGATAATTACTGAAATATTGTGGAGCAGCCATGACAGAATAATTAACAACATTAATTAATAAAATTATAAAACACAATAAAATACCGGGAGAATGGAGAACGAGCGATCTAATTCTACTATTCAGAAAAGGAGATAAAAAGCAGCCAGAACACTACAGAGGTATAAACTTGTTAAATACTACGCTAAAACTTACAACTAAAATTTTACAAGTGCTAATAAATCAGAGGATAAGTTTAGCAGATGAACAACAGGGTTTTCGTAGTGGAAGATCGTGTACAGATGCAATATTCGGTAAAAAGCAAATTACTGAGAAATCACTAAAGTATAATAGCCCAGAATTTCTGTATCTTATTGACCTAAAGAAAGCGTTTGGCAGAGTAAGACTCAAAGATGTAATCCATCTTCTGTATAATAGAGAAGTTTCCCTAAATCTTATAAAAACTATCGAAAACATCTACCAAAACAACAAAATGGAAGTCAGAATAGATGGAGAACTTAAAGAATCTATAGAAAAAGGCAGCGGAATAAGATAAGGGGGTTCATTGAACCCTATGCTCTTCAATTTGATCATGGATGAAATCATCAAAAGCGTTAACAAAGGCAGAGGATACACAATGGGAAACACAGAAATAAAAATACTCTATTACACAGACGACGCAATATTGATAGCCCAAGATGAAGATAGTCTGCAAAAACTGGTCCACAGATTTAACATAAGAACAAAAAAATTTAATATGACAATCTCATCTCAGAATACTTAAACAATATTAGTTAGCAAAGAAGAAACCATATCTAAAATAGAAATTGATGGCATCAGTATTAAACAAGTAATGGAAATAAAATATCTGGGAATTACACTGTCTAGTTATGGAGACCTGCACAAAGAAGTGAGATCAAATACAAAAAGCAAATAGACTGGCAGAATAACACTATATAGCGAAACAGACACGTTAACACTGAGATGAGGTCAAGAATTTATAAAGCCAGTGTAAGATCAATAATGACATATGCCTCAGAAACAAGACCAGACACAGCCACAACGCAAAGGCTACTGGAAACGGCAGAGATGAGAGTACAAAGAAGAATTACAGAGATCAAAAGAGAAATGAAGACATTAGAAGAAAATATAACGTACAGTGTATAAATGAATTAACACAAAATAGAAAATAAAAAGAATGGAATAACCACATAAGCAGAATGGAGGAGACCCGTGTCGTCAAAATAGCAAGAGATGTCACCCATCGGAAGAAAAAGTATCGGACGACCGCGCAAAAGATGGAGTGACAACCTTCCATAGAGGTATTAATCCGCCAATGAACAAGCAGAATTGCTTATAAAGAGGAAGAAGAAGAACTTTTTTGTGGTCCATTGACAATTATTCTATTATTCCATACGTCAGTATATGTCTAGCTTGTTGTCACATATCTGTTTACATTTTATCCCTTTAACAGTGATACTATAATTAATTGAAATATCTTGCCATGAAATGTCACTGATTGATTGAATATCATTTATTCTTTGCTACTAGTTTATTCCGTTCACACATGGTCTACTGCAAAATGTTTACCTATATATAAGAAGTAGAAAGTATAATGTGAACGAATCAATCGTATACAAACTGGTCTATTTTTGTTTGAAATATTTGTCTGGGAAAACAGCCAACGATTTCTCCACACACATTTAGAAAAGTAGAGTATAGAGATATAGTCTAGTGGCAACTATTAATTTCATCCGCGTTATAAAGATCAGCAAAAACTAGAAACAATCTCTTGCGGCTGCCATGATAAATGGTAACAAAATGGTGAAAAATTTATTACAAACACGTTGAATGAACTTGGTACAAATTGATATAGAGCCATGCAGTGGCACAAATACACGGTTGGTTTTTTAAAATAGTTTCATTAAAAATTCTTCGAAGACAGAAAACTATTAGCGTTTGTTTTATAATGTACTTTATGTAGTGTTTAAAATTCCAAATGTCTCATTTTAAGAGGTAGCAACGTAAAGTTCTTCTGAATAATGGATGAGAACAGAACTATTCTATACACAATTTCATAAATCAGTCTTCTGCAGACTCTATTGTAAAAGTTTTCTTTAATTCATCGTAAAAAATATGAGATTAATATGCTACATCTTTTTTTTCTTGTATCTTAGTAAAAACCTTATTGAAACTCTTCATGCTAAAAAATAAATAACGTTTGTACTATTTTTTACATAATAATAATAAGTTACCAACAATGTCCAAATTTGCATAAAAATGTTCTTGAAACTACTTATTTATACCATGAAAATAAGATAGTGGATAATTGATATCTTGACGTAAATAAACATAAATGTATGAAAACGCATTTCTGTTTCTTGTATTGAAAAATATAGCGATACTCTTGTTTTACTGTACAAAAAATGTAAAAAATTACATTTAATGTAATGTTTGGACCTTTCGATTTCCAATTTCCTGACCGTTTTCAAAAATCCTGAAATAAAACTTTCATATCATATCCAGTCATCTTGAACAAGCAGATAACAGAATACTTAAGTGGTTCTGTCGTTGCTATTAAATGAAAAGAGTTCCTAGACGTTGTGAGATAGTTGTGAAGATATTTATGATGGAGCAACAACTAGTGTAAGAAGTACTTAATATGGGTGTAACACCCATATCTCTATTACCATTGGTGTTAAGTCAAAACTCTTAAAAAAACATCAGAGAAAAGCATTTTCATACCACTTTGGAGCTGATCATATATAGATTTCAGTTGTTTGATGACTTCTTGACTGTTGGACATTATGACACTATAATCGTCCTGAATATTTTTTGTTCCTGAGGCCTATTCGAAGCGCATTGCTACATTTCTTTTTGCAACATTATTTTGTAATAAATGTTTAAGTCGATCAAAGGCCTTCTCAAAGTCAATAAACTGAATACAAACTGCGTGTCACTAAGCTGGTCTTGTATTTGTTGGTACATCCTTCAAGTCCAAAAGTTCGAAGAAATATTTTTTAAACATGGCTCAACATGGTTCGGTAGTCGCTCTACTTTTCGCATTTGCTTTTTTGTAGGTTCGTCACGAAAGTCGACAGCAGCCAATCCTTTGGTATATAGCATGTTTCATAAATTTTATTAAAAAGATGAAGGAGAGATCTTTTACGTGAACTTTCGAAGAGTTTTATTATTTCACTCGGTATTTCATCCGGCCCAACGCTTTTCTGGTGTTTACTAATCTTATTGCTCGTTCAATTTCGTCCATAGTTATGTCAGGTCCTGTCACTACTTATTTATTTTCAAGATCGAACTTTTCATCGTTAAACAGTTTCTCAATGTACTCTTTCCACTATGTGTATTTTATTCAAATCAGTGATGATCAGTCTGTTGTCTCTATCTATGTTCAGTAGGGCCAGTACAAAGGCCCTTTACTTCTTTTAATTTTTTATACATGTGCTAAAAAAAGATTACAATGAAGCTGAAAGGAAAATTGTATAAAACTGTCATAAGACCATCTATTATGTAAGGAACTGAATATTGAACATTTAAAAAGAAAGAGGAACAAGGAATGCTTGTAGCGGAAATGAGAATGCTAAAAAGAGAGAGAAGGTCAACTCTACGTCAACCAATCCCCTGTAGAAAGAGTTACGCACTACAACTACCTCGGCACCATAATAAATGAAGAATGGACCAACAATCAGGAGATTAGACCACGCATCGGAAAAGCTAGATCCACCTTCAATCGGATGAGGACCTTCTTCAAGAGTCACAACCTCTCTCTTGATACAAAAGTAAGAATGCTGCGATGCTACGTCTTCTTTGTTCTTTTTTATGGTGTTGAATCGTAGACCTTGAACGAAGAAATGTGTAGAAAACTGGAAGCATTTGAGATGTGGCTATATCGGACAATACTTAAGATCCTGTGGACTGACCGAGTCACAAATGAGGAGGTCCTCAGAAGAATGAATAAGAACCGAGAGGTACTAACCACCATCAAATCTCGAAACTTACAATTCTTCTGACATATTATGCGAAATGAATCCATATATGCTCTCCTTCAAGACATCCTACAACGAAAAATATTTGGAAAAGGAAGGTCAAGGAAGAAGAAGAACATCTTGGTTAAATCACCTCAGAATCTGGTTCAATACAACATATGTGCAGCTTTTCTGCGCTGCTGCAGATAAACATTGCAATGATGATCGCCAACATTCGTAAGGGATAGGCACATCAAGAAGAAGAAAAAAGAGAGAGCATAGGCTCAGATGGTTCACGCATGTTCAATGTCGGAATGGTAATCACCCAATATGAAGAATTGCTAATTTGTGAGAAAAAAAAGACCTGGAAGAAAACGCTTAGGCCGGACGTATTGGTAAAGAGAATTGATATTGGTATGACCCAAGATCGAGGCTTTTGAAGAAGTATAATTAGTGAAGCTGATCCGCAAAGGAGAAAGCAGCGAATGATAATGAGACCAGTTTAGCAACAGAAGATATAATCGTAAAAACTATGCAAGAATATAGACCTTAGGAGCCTATACAGAAGAAAATGAAGGCTCTCTTCCACATGTTTTCTTTTAGTTTTTTTTTAATTCAGTAGCACGATGGGTGCAAGATTTAGTATTTTAATCTGCTAGAAAAGAAATCAGAAAGGCCAGGAATCAGAATTATTGAAGAAAAAACAAAGTATATGATATAAGAGAAGAACACTTCAGATATGACGACCTCGACAAGCCAGACGATAGCGGTCTGGGGTCCAACAAAAGAAGGATTGGAAGCGGATTGGGCAGGATGCAAAGACACTATAAGGACTCTGGTACCACAAAGAGTTAGTAAGTCAGATCTAAAGAGTTGTAGTCTCGAATCGATCATTTAGACCCATTTTTGGTCTCCTCATCTATACAGCTCTCAGCGTCCATTAAAATGAATTTTTTTTCGATTCATTCCGTTTGTTGCAGTTTCGCAACGATATATAAACAGTTATATAATATTAACAGACTTTGTGGTAGTTTTGATTCTCCCCGTATATCAAGATTCCATGTACAAGGGTGCATCTGTGTTAAAAACTACATATTACGAGACGGGCCATCTGCAAAATGACACACATTTGAGATAAGAATAGGAAGAGTCAAGTTTTATCGCTCAAACCACACACATGTGTATGGGCGTTTGGGTAAAAGGTACCTACGACACTTGCCAGCGGTCCTTTGACCGAGGAAGTCGGTTTGATGCAGAAAAGTTGAAATTAGAAATTTTGTGGTTCCTGGTGTACGTCGATGAAGACGTTGGTAATAGCGATTGGTGCTGTGATTTATGGGGTAAGCTACAATACACCATAATTTTGTTGCTGCATATATCAAGTACGTTTACTTGGTATATAGATGTCATATTTGCTTCGAACTTTTATCTGTTGTGCCGCGATCGCGATTGAACTTGATTGAGAACATTTCATTACCTTTATGTAGATTTGTATATTTTTCATATTATAATAATTTCACTATTCTTTTTGTATATATATCACAGTGTTGTGTATTTTATTACCTAATATTAACTCATAATGTGTATTATGAGTATACCTTTGCATTGAGTTTAATAATTTGTTTTTATATGACATATATATTCATATTTTTTATTTTTTGTATATTATTTCTATCTATAACGTGGTATATATACAATCGACAGTTTTGTTTTGTTTATGGTTCTCTTTTTGTGTGTAAGTTTGTACTACATATATTCTTCTTCTTTTAAGTTTATATTCTTCTTTATTTATAATTGTAGGTATATTGGGTTATGTATATTTATGATTGCTTTTACTTCGTGTTAAAATAGAGTTTTATACAGTCCACTTGTTTTCATTTCTTTTATTTTAATATACATACCCAATCCGAAAGGGGGCAACCAGCGTGTTCTAGATTGAACAAAATATCTTCTCTCCCCCTTCAGGATGACCCCAATTGTTATATTGAGGTCATCGTATGTGCAGAACGCAACACCGTTTAGCTTACAGTCGCACAATGTCTATTTGGATACGATACCTGTTTAAATTCAGATATGGTTGTGTAAATTAAACGATACATTTCTCCTTCCTATTTGATCTTTCTTATATCATCGGTAAAAAACTGGATTTTCGATATTGAGAGCGAGAGAGTCGTTAAAAATGCACCAGACTTGAATACACGCACCAAGAGATTCGACCCACACGCAAACATCTACAAATTAGCTTGTTGGTTGTTGTAAAATAGTGCAAAAACAGCAGTGAATGTACCTGTAAGTCCAATCCTAGTTTTATCTTTAACCTATACAATATTTTGATTGTTTATTGCAACCATTTATGATTTGATTATTGAGTTGATTGCATCTATGAGTTAAAGTTCATTTATTTTACCTTCATTTTTCTTATTTAAAATATAATCGATATTAATTAATTTATTATTCATTGTCTCGTAATGGACCATTGCTTGTTTAATTCGCCACAATACCAATTCCTCGATTTAACACTTGTTATATCTAGAAGCATAATTCTCAGCTTTCTTTATTTTAATTATTCTTTTAAAATAGTTCTTTTGTTAGCACAAATGCTGGTAAAGAATTCCTTTGTGGTGGAGAAAAATCAAGTGTAGTAAAGACATCAAAGCAGTCCACATAAACAATATAGTCAATTTTTTAAGATCGAAACCTAGTTCTTCAAGAGTCTCAAAAAATTTAAATTTTGTTTTTGTAAATGCCGATTTCATAAAACTGAACCTATCGATTAATATTTGGAAAAAACAATAAATAAGAATATATCTTTACGCTTCAGTTTATGTTGTACATAAAACCTTTGCTCCAGAATGATAAACGTAAACAATTGAGAACTATATTTATATAATAAAGTATATAAAAATAATTATATACACTTACCTGATCTTTTCATTATAATAATTTTTGTTACACGATCAATTCTACTGTTTAGGTTTAGAAAAGAAACGTTTGTCCTGTCTTCATTGTTAATGGGTACATTTGAAACGTCAAAAATTAAAATCGCGGATGTGTTGCTCAACAAGTCTCGTGAATATGTCGTAGTGCCAAGTAAAAACAAGGTAAATTAAGAAATTACTCAAGCCGATAAAGGCGAAACATCATCGCAGGTCTATTTTTATGCATACAGGTGTAGAAACATCATTTTACTTACTAGAAGACGGCTGGATGTTTTATTAGAGATGATGACTGTTACTTTTAATGTAATTAACTTCTATTAGTGATTTTTGTAAATCCTTTAATGTGTGGGAAATAATCGTTTGGTTTTACAATCTCGAAGATTTTTTTATTGGCTGTTAGTGTTTGGATAAACATGTAGATATGCAACTTTCTTTATACTTTTCCAGTAATTGCTAAAGACTCAATTTTCTCACAAAATCTTTTATATATTAAATTCATTTAGCTAAAATAGAGATAGTTCTATAATAATTATAGTTATCAATTAGCTATCAAGTAACAATTATTGTTATCATGTTAGTTGTTAAAGGAATTAATTATTTTTTAAAGACCTTTTTCTTTCCACAATTCTTCGACATTTAGGTGATTTCTCTCTTACAATTCTTATTACCCTATCTTCTCCCATTCTGCTAATGTGTTCGTTCTGTTTCGTTCCTGTTTTCGTTTTACTACCCATGTATTTATGTCCTCTGAATTAGATACCCTTCTTATGACCCTGCTTTCTTATTTACGCAATAGGCTTTTTCCTGATATTCTGAGTATTATCCCTGTCGTTTCGTTTTGGTTGTATCGTGTCTCGTCTCTGTTGTGTATGTCATTATATGTACGACTATTTGCTGTTTTATACAGGGTGGTCCTTAAGTAATTGTACAAACAGAAACCGTAGATTCTGCACTTTAAAATATTACGATTTAAGTCAACTTGCTTTAATAAAATGTTGATATTAAAAAAGATACAGGGTGTTAAAGTGGAAATTAAAAATTTTATTTTTCGCTATAACTTTTACGTTTGTAAATATTTTTAGACAAAAATTTACAATTGGATGCTTTTAAGTAGGATAAATTATAATTTTATACATACTTTAATGTAACTGATAGAGGGCGCCACATATGTCACATGTGTGGCATAAATTTGCACGTAACTTTTTTGCTCTTTAAGTCAGCTCTATTTGTGTTAAAAAATATTAAATATAGATTATTTTTACAAAGAAAAGGTATACTTGTTAGTAACCTCATAATTCATCCGTTTTCGAGATAATCGCATATTATAAGTCAGCTGCCTAATAATATGTGTGCGGTAAAGCACTGAATATCTGCAGATAAGCATAATTTATAGTTTATTCTTATGAAAACAACTCAAAGATGATAATGTTACATCACAAAAGGCTTTGTTATGGCTGCTAAATATCTTATTGGAGAAAGGAGTCTTCATCTTCTTCTTTAGGTGTAGTGTCCGTATTCAGACGTTGGCCGTCATTATGTTTACAATTTCCTTTTTCTATCGCTTCTTAAGTTTCTATACTGGCGTTGTATAACTTTTTTTTGATTGTAAAATGCTAAAAACCCAAAATATGTGATTTATGCAAGATGGTATACCTCCATATTCTAGAGAGAAGGCAGTGAGAACATACTTAAATACAACTTTTCTGAACGTTGAATTTGTCGTGGTAGTCATATTCCTTGGCAATGTGGTGAGATTTTGATATAATTATTTAATTCATTAAAAATCCCAAAAGAATACTTATTATTCATTACACAGTAAACACACAGGCAATTTAGTTCAGCATAATATTAGTTCGTTAGTAAATCATAATAGTCCATTTGTTCGAGATGTAATTATAGTTACTCGTAAGCTGTAATTTAATCATATAAATAAGTAATGTCATCGATAGGTTATTCCGTGTGTATATAAGTAACCAATGAACGAGATACATCACAGTTTAATACATTATTTAACCTCTGCGACAAATAAGGTGTAGTTCCACAATATACCATAAGATTTAGATATGTAGGCAAAATAATATATTCATCCATTATACATTATAGCCACCACGTAGCCCAGAATTTAATCCGCTTGATTTGGTGTAAGAGGCGCATTAAAACAACGTGTCTATAAGAATACCATAAACATTCGCAACCAACTATGGGAAGAAATAAATACGGCAGCAGTTTCTTTAGAACCAATGATGCTATTTAATATGAGACGATCTTTTATGGAATATTATGACAAATGAATTAAAGAAAATGGTGGACATATCGAACACTTACTTTGACAACAAGTTATGTTATTTAGTTTAACTATTTCTTAATTTGGTTTGTAAACAAAATGTTTTGATTATGACTTTAATTTAACATAAAACCTAAAATGTTTGATGTACAATCCTATTATTCTGTTATTTTGTCAAATCCTATTATTAATTATCCTGCTGATATATTTATTTTATTTAATATTTCATTAACTAACTATTAACTTTAGTTAAAGGTATTTTATACCAAAATTCAGAAGTATTACTGTTTTTGTCTATTTTTCCTTCGTTGCCTGGAGTAATTACCTTAAATCAGAATTATGCCGCTGATTTTTAAAATGCGATTATCTCGAAAACTGTTGAGTTTTGAAGTTATTAACAAGTATACCTTTTTTTTTGTTAAAATAATGTATCTTTAATATTTATTGTCACAAATACAGGTAACTTAAAGAGCAAAAAAGTTAAGTGCAAATTTATGCCACATTATCATATTACATTTTTTGCTTCTGGTATTGAAAATGTGCATTAATCTTTGGATATTGTCTTCGGTCTCTGCGGTTAGTACAGCTTCCGCCTACAAAGCATATAATTTGGATTTCTCTGTTCACCATTCTGTAACCATGACCTTGACGTACTGCTTGTATTATTTCGTCCATTATTATATTAAATAGCAGTGGGATTAATGAATACCCTTACCCGACTCCGATGTGTAATGTTATAGGCTATCTTAGTTTTCCATTTATCTTTGCTTACATTCGGTTATATGTTTTTGATGGTTTGTTTAATATTGACTGTATATTTCTTTTATATAATAGATGTTAGACATCTCCGATTTGGATGCAACTGGAGGTCTTTATTAGGTCTACGAAGCATAAATATGCCGGTTTATTATATTAAATGGCCTTTTCTGTGATTTGTTTTAGTACAAACATGGCGCCTATGGTCCTGGTGTTCGTCTGATAGTGTTATCATTTTAATAATTCTGTTCGTTAAGGCTTTTCTAGATTTTGCACCCCTGCAACTGTTGGGGTCTTTTGAACATAAGTATCATTATATTATCTCTCCATGCGTCTGGTATCTTGCATTGTAATATTATTACTTGGTCAAGTTTTCTCATCGGTTTGCTCCTCCATATTTCAGTAGTTCATTATTTATTCCGTCTTACCTCGGCCGCTTCCTGTTTTTTAACGAATTTATGGTCATCTTAAACTCTTGTCGTGTTTCGTGTCATAATTCAAACAATTTAATTGGAAAAGTCTTTTACAATTAGATTATTTGAATTATGTTCCTTACTTGCATTTTCTGTGCACTTAACCATACCCAAAGTCTGTTTCCCTAATAACAAACAATTCTCCATAACTTTCTATTTTGGGTCAAACCAATATTAATTCTATGAATATGTCTTGTCTAAGCTTTTGTCATCAAGTATTGTTTGGTCATTTCCCGGATCTTAAAACTCAGTGATCCCTATATTTAGTGATTAACATCTCGGCATAGAATGACGTGGCATAGCTATCTTAACTTATTCTCTCTATTTTGTCAATAATTTTTGCTTCGTCTACACTTCCCCTAATAAATTCAATCTCAATTGTCACTCCACTCCATTGCTATTGCCACCTGTACACTACACCTATATAACTACTCAGAATATTTCAAACAAACATTGCCAAACAAGTCAGGATCCAACTTGTAAATACAATACATTTTGGAGACGGCTATCGCCGTATTCCCGTTATCCTCCGCCAATTCTCCCGGTCCAAGGCATGCTCCTCCTCCAAACCTCTCGATTCCATCGCTCTTCTAATTCCTTCATTCCATGAGCGTCGAGGTCTACGTCTTTTTCTTCTTCCAGGGAGCTTCCATCTGTAAAGTTTTGGGGCCAACGTTCGTCAGGCATTATCAATAGGTGTCCAAACCATTTTAAACCTCTTCTTTCTATTCTGTCAATGACCGTTTCTGTAGCATTCATGTTATTTCTTATAGATTCGTTGGTCTTCCTTTCCAGCCTTGATGTTATAGCACTTCTTCTCAAATAATCCTTTTCAACTGCCAACAATCTTCTCTTCAGGTCTGCATTAGTTGTCCATACTTCAGAGCCATAACGAACTGATTCAACCATGGTTTGCCCTATTCTTCTTTTTTGTTCCTGTTGGAAATGTTGCGATCCCACTATAAGGAGTGCTGACATCCTACAATTTTACGTCCCTGATTAATTCGGTGTTTAATTTCGGTTTCTCCCAAGCCGTTTTTATCAATGAGTGCAACTAAATATTTAAAATTTTCCACTTGTTTGATTTCCACGTCCTCGTCTATCAACACTTCAAACCTTGCATCTAAATTGATAACTAAATATTGTTTTCTTCATGTTGACTTGTAACCCCCATTTTACATATTCTCTGTATAGACGCTTTATCATAAATTCTAGATCATAACTTTTTTTATGTTAAGATTCTAAATTCCAAGCAAGCCATTTATAAAGTATTTATTGTAAATGCTGCGAAGCTTGTGATACTAATTTTAATTGCATAATTGCATTCAATCTACGTCTTACTAAGATTATTATTTCTAAAATGTTAATTATAAGATTGTTTATTTTCTCTATTGTTTTCTTCCATCTCTAATCGTGGAACGTGTCAGGCCTACTAGATTTTTTAGTACCGATGCGACGTGCCGTACAAGCTACTGAATAATAGGATGTCTGAACTACTCAGTAATTACACAACGATTATTATTATTAAGTGAGTTTACGTGTCTGGAACAATTATTAGGCCTTGTTTAGTCTTATCTGTCAACTTAATTTTCCAATTAATATTTATATACACACATATATATATATATATATATATATATATATATATATATATATATATATTTATATACATATATATATGTATATATATATATATATATATATATATATATATATATATATATATATATATATACGCTTACCTTATATCATTGGTTTGAAGATTTTCTTTCATTTTCTATATATAACCGTTTTTACATTTTCTTTTTTCTTTTCGGCATATTTCATCGGTCCTCCGTCTTGCAACTTTGTAGCTTGCTCTTCTTTCGCTTGTTCTTTTTTATATACATTTCTTGTGCTCTTCATTTATTTTCTGTATGGCATTGTTACACTCACCAGTGTGCCATTCTCTTTTTGTTTGTTTTTTTTTTGTCTATGATCTTTCTTGCTGCGTCAATTACTTTTGTTTTAATTTCTTTCCAATGTTCTTCGGTGCCTAGGCTGCCCGTATTTGTCAGTATTTTGTGTTATTTCTGTCTCATAGTTCTCTTTGATATCTTATTGTCTCAATTTTAGTATATTTATGTTCCTCCCGTTTCTCTGTATTTTATCTGTACTAGGAGAGGGTCAGATCCGCAGCATGCTCCTCTTCGGCTCTTTACCTTTTGTATGCTTGTTATGGCACTTTTGTCTAAGACATGATCAATTTGGTTGGTGGCTATTCCACCAGGCATAATCTATGTCGCTTTGTGTAATTCGCGGTGTGGGAAAAAAATCTAGCATATTATCATGTTTTTTCTACTGCCAAATTTCTCCATTTTCATTTGGTGTTTTGATGGAATGAATGCTTACCAATGGTTCCTAAGAAAAGTTCTTCTTTGCCTATTTAAGTATTCATATCTCCTAGTACGATCTAGCTGTCATTTCTTGGTGTGCTGCCGTATACTTCCTTTAGCTGTTCGTAAAAATCTTTTTTTATTTTCATGTTATGTTCTTCTCTTGGCCAATGTGTAAAATCCTATTAGGCTTTACATTAAGGAATTATATTAAATTAATTATATTAAAACGTTAAGGAATTTATGTTCATGATTAAACAATTTTTTGCCTCTCCTGAACAGTCGTCTTTCCTGATCTCCTCATAAATCCAAATGAGTTCATTATCAAAATCCCACAATATTTTTTTTAATCTTCTACTGCCATTCTTCTTTTTATCTCTTCATTTCTAAGACGTTCCAGTCGTTACAATACAACTTCTTCTCATGAACTCTATTTCGCTTGCTGTAATTTTGAACATGGTTTGTTTATTACGCTCTGATCCGTAAGTCATTATTACATATTAAAGTGTTATACATTTATTATATTTCTGGTAGTTTATCTATCCCATTGTTTAATACGTTTTCTTGTTGGTGCTAATCTGCTGGTTATCTCTTGCTCAGTGGTTCCATTTTTTAAAATTATGAATCCTAAGTATTTGAATTTTTCTGTTCTCTTTATTTCTCTATCCTCATCAATTTTCAAGTTTCTTACTGGTTCTTCTTCTGTTGTTAAGTATTCAGTCGTATCTAGGCTTATTTCCAGTTCATTTTTTGTGCATTCCTCTTCTAGTTCTGAGAGCGTATAGGATAAATCTTCTTCATCTTGAGCAATTACCACTTGGTCATCTGCAAAACTTAGAGTGTACAAGAAGTCGTCTCGAATTGGTATTTCCATAACTCCACATTTCCTTTTCCATGGCTTTTGTATCCATATTTGTTAAAGAAATATCTTGAACAGCGTCAGAGATGTAGATCATCCTTGCAGTAAACCTTTTGTGGTTTTAAATTGGTTCGAGTATTTAACTCGGTTAAATACTCTAACTCTTGCCCTGTTGTTGTTGTATAGGTTTTTTACGGCTTCTATTAACTTCTACGTTATCCCGATTTCCTTCATCATTTTCCATAGTCATTTTCTGGGAACCGTGTCATACGTATCGGTCTATTGCCAATATTTTTTCATTTAATTGTTTGAGTGTATAATGCGTGGTCTATGCAGGACCTTCCTGCAGTAAATTCTGCCTGATCATCTTCGATTTTATTTGAGATAATTTTTTCCAGATGTCGTTTCAGTGTTTTTCTATTTTTCGGATCGATTGGATAACAATTTCTTCTAATTATTTTTTTTATTTTTTCGGTATTGTGCATAAATTCATTATTTTAATTTATTATTTTCTGTCGAAGATATATTTAAATTATAAACTTTTGTTGTTGTTTTTGATAATCTTAAACTCATGCAAAATATATTTTGATGTTGACCACATCAAACCTGGATTTACCGTCAAACATCCTGTTTATTTTGAAAGGTGAGCTTATGATTCTCGCTAAACCCAAATTCAAATCAGCTTTAGCTAACGCAAAACAAAACATCCTTTGAATATATAAAGGCTTTCACTATTAGCAACGATCTCACGTTCAATGGGTCCCCCAAAAGGATTGACGATGACGCATTGCCACAAGTGCTGCTATGCAACCTTCTACAAATTGCATATTTTGCTAAACAATTTCCTTATTACTGAATAAATTTATTTTTGTTGGAACACGTTCAATGATTTGTTTTCGAAAATAGCGGTGGAGTGGGTATCTGTGCGTGTTGAAGACTCTCTCGTTCTTGTAAATAGTTCAAGGGCAATTGCACTTGCACTGAACCATACATGTTAATTTCAGATTTAGGTTTAAATCGGTATTCTTAAACTTAAACCTATATTCTTTTCATTTTATAAAAGAGTCCTTAGTTTTAGATGAAGCGTAAAGAGTTTATTAATATACAGGAAATTTCATTTTTAACAATTTTATTTTTGTTTATTAGTTAGTTTATTACATTACCAACTTAAAATATTAAGAACGAGAAATAGTAATGGATGAACTGAAAAAATAATGGGATGGACTGAAGAAACAATGAAAATAAAAAAAAAAACTGTTGTTGATGGACCAATATCTATGGGCGCCGGCAGTTGGGGTGGCAATTGGACCCCTCTGGCGGAAAAAAAGTACATAGTACATTTTTGGTTCTAGTTCTCTGGTTAATAGTATTTGAAAAAAATTTAAAAAATTCCAGTCAGAACCCCTGCATGATGCAGAAGATCGGTCTCGACGGGTCTCGAGGTTTTCTTCTCGAGGTCTCTTCCTCTTCATTACGTGGTGATGTTGGGAAATCTTGACAGCTTCAGTGCAATCATATTCGAAAAGTTCATAATGAAACCTCACGACCAGTTGGCCGTTTCAATGAAACTCCCATGCTGTTTTGTCATCCTTGGTTGTTCAAACCCCTTCAGCTTTTCACAATGATTCTCCTATTGTTGAGTGATTTTGTGGCCCAGCTATTCCAGTTCATGTGAGGCGAAGTTACCAGTTGTGGTTTTTAACATTTCCAAGACCAGACGGAGATTTTTTTTTTCTTTTTTTTTAATGGCTTTGGATTATTGATCCATTTAGCCACAATACTGTTTGCTACAATATTAAATATACGGATATTATATACTGTTATGATTCATTTTATCAATCAAAGATTTGATTTTGTTAAGAACGCGGGCACATAAATTTCCAACGCCCTGTACATCGATTTGTAAATATTTGTTATAACTAGTTTTAAGCAGTGGGTTTATCCATAATGAGTTTTACCCTGAAGGACTGAGAAACATTAGTAAATACTTTAAAGTGAATAGACAATTGTTTCCCGGTATTTGTAGATATAATATTTTAAAAGCTTTTGATTTTTGTTTCGCTGGAAAGGCCAAAAGCCGCCAGGTACCTAGTTATTATATTTAGAAAGTAAGTCACAAAAAACCGTTATCATTTTTAAAGAAATTTGTTTACAAGCAATGCTTAGGTTTTTCTGATATCAATTAAGAGGCGGAATAGAGAAATTTTCTGATTGGTTAGCGAGTTTGGAATGGGAAAAGAGAGTGAATGTTTTGAAAGTTTGGAGTAAAAAAGATTATTATGTGATGGTGATCGGAGAGAAGCAGTCGAAGTTTTGTGTAGTCAATTTAGAAGTAAGTGCCAGTAGTTAAATAATTAGAAGTGATGGGCTGAAAGGTGGAACTAAAGATAGATCCAAGCTGAAAAGTCGAATACCTCCTGGATTCTATAAAGTCCAAGTGAAATATTGTTAGTATATGAAAGAGAGGAGAGAATTTTGGAGTTTGTTGAACGAGTACTCGTAAAAGAGGCCTGCTCGTGTTTTTGGAGAAAGAGTTTGCTGGTATGCTGACAGATGGACACTTAGAACGGAGAAGGCTTTGATTGGTACCCTAACATAATCAACAAGGTGAAGCTGTTCTGGTCGAAAGAAGACATCGGCGTGTGTGAGTTAAAAGGTCAGTCAATAATTTTTATGACATAATTTTCAATAATTTTTATGACATAATTTCTTTTGTATGTTTCAAATAAAAGACTCTATACTATCAGAAGAACAAGAATTATCGCTATTTAAGATACCATCAAGTTTATAAAAGTTCTTTTAGTAATCGGGGCATTCTTTAAAAATTGACTCATGGTTATTATTTTTACAATAAACGCAAAATGCATTACATTCATCGGGGCTACCAATTTTACCTTCATTACCGCATTTTTTACATCTTTTTTTTTGACTTGCATTGGGTTGTTGAATGACCATATCAAAGACAATTAAAACATTGCATAACCGGACTAACATATATTTCAACCGGATATCTAACTTTATTGATGTAAATCTACTGGGGAATTAATTTACCCTCAAAGCTAACAATTACCATTTGTCTAGGAACTCGTTCGGATATACCATTATTTTAAACTAATCTAGTCATTCTATAAACTTTTTTAATAGGAATATTAGAGTTAATAGTGTTGAGCAGTACATTCTCACTTAAAGTAGTATCCACTCCACGAACGAGACCTTTTTTTTCTGTTAAATAATTTGGAATATATGCTATTAGATTATTTTTCTCAAAAAATCTTTAGTAACTAACTTATTACCAACAGAACCTGAATTTACTTAGATTTTAATACGGTTTTTACCTACACTAACAATTTTAATAATATTTTTATCATAATTAGATAACGAAAGTAGTTTCTCTCCAAGTTTCATTGGATGAAAACGACCTATATTTAAATTGATATGTTGAACAAATATAAAAAAGGACCATTATCATTAGAACTAAATCGATTAGATGAATTAAATTCCTGACTTTTTTGAATATTTGTTTTAGCTGAAGTCGATGGAAGCTTGTATCAATACTGTTTTTAGTATTATTTGAGTAGTCAACATGAGAATTAATATGCAAAGCATTTGTAGTTATAATTATGTCATTCCCATCTGTAAATTCAATGTTCTCTACACCAGGATCTAGTGGATCCTTCCCAGAAATGCCATTTTTGCCCGCGGACATGACGGGGCACGGCGTTTAACAAAAAGTATATAAAAAATTTCTACTTACAGTACAGTTGACAGAATAACAGAATTTAAAATATAAAGGAAAACAAACAAATTGGCTAAACACTCTGTATTATATCTTGAAACACACTTCTGCACTTCACAACAGATCGGAATCGAGTAAAAAAAACTTAAATATACAAATTTTCCCGAGGAACTCTTAAACGCGTCCAAAAACTTTGACAGTTATTTGACAGTTGCAGACGGAGATGATTTTGTTGTTCTTTTCAGTTTAATGGGTGCTTGATAATGTCGTCCATCTAAACTTTTACAAAATTGTCGATATATCCTGCTAAGGTGGTGGCGGCGAGCTTTTGGAAAGCAGTGTGTTCTTTCTTCAGTCCAAATGAAATTACTGTGAATACAAATAAAAGAACCATCTGAGTACAGCGTTGAAAAAATCTTGGGCGTGCTTATCTTCTTAGTGGTGTTGTTGCTAGGTAGCATTGTTGATCTCTTATCGAGCGTTACGTCGTTAATCTTTCTGAAGTCCACACAGAAACACTTAGAGCCAACCGTCTTCGTCAATATTTCCAGCATATACCATACCATATACCAGCTTTTTCTTGATAGGTAAGTATCTGTATGGCTTAGTCTTAATGGGCTGGTTTTTTGTTAATTTGATTCCCATCTTTGTGGTCTTCGTAGTTTGTCTCCTGGTCCTTTGAAAGCATATGGTTGTACCTATGATGCTCTTGTATTTGCACTGGACATCGTCTCACCTTCAGAGGTCCAATTTCCAATTCAGGGGTGAAAGTGTTCAATTTTTGATGTTATGTGCCATGTCGTCTTGTCAGTATAAACTGGTTTCCCAGTTAAGCTTTGTACGCTCTGATAAGGTCTTCAACGTCTTGTGGCTGCCTCTGTTTCCTCCTTGGCTATAGTTAAATCCGTAAGAATTACGGAACTGTTAAGTTGATCGGCCTACTTCTTTTTCTTCTAGTGCCGTCTCCACTAATGAAGGTTGGCTATAACCATTGCAAATTCGTCTCTATTTTCTGCTTTTCTTAAGATCGTCTGTGTGTTTAACCCGGTCCAGTCGCGAATGTTTTTCAGCCAGGATATTTATCGTCTACCAGGACCCCTTTTTCCTTCGATTTTACCCTTCATAATCAGCTGCAACAACTCGTACTTATCATTTCTAAGTATGTGCACCAAATATGCTGGCTTTCGCCTTTTAATGGTGGTCAAAAGTTCTCTGTCTCTTCCCATTCTGTGCAACACCATTTAGTTCGTAATATCATCGGTCCATGGTATCTTCAAAATTCTCCTAAAAAGCCAAATCTCAAAAGCTTCCAGTTTTCTCATTAAGTCAACATTAACAGTCCAGGCTTCGATACCATAAAAAAGAATAGAGTGGATATAATATTTTACCATCCGATATCGCATTTGCAGATTGAGTCTTTGGTTACTCAGAAATTTTCTCATCTTCAAAAGGGCTGCTCTTGATTGCTCTATTCTTGAGCGAATTTCTGATTTCGGATTCAGATCTTCCGTAATCCAGTCTCCTAAGTATTTCATTTTGTCCACTATCTTCATTTTTTACCTGGATCCTTGTAAATGACTTTGCCGCTCTTACTGATAACCATGGTTTTTGTTTTCTTTATTTTTATTGTTAAACCAAACTGTTTCCCAGTATCACAAATTGTGTTTAGTAACGATCGGTCTACATTGAGTTTGATTGACTATGAAAATGGGAATTCCAAATTCCTTTCTGATTGGTTGTTGAATTAGGAATTCCGACTTTACTTCAAGAATTGTGAATTTTAGCTTGATTGAAATAATTGAGAATTTCGATAATACGAAATTAACTTACTGATCATTGTAGTAAAACTTACCACGCGTAGGATGTAGCTCGAACTTAAGGGCCAACCACCCGCCCTCCGAGCCACATCCTTATCCCCACACCCTCTGTAAGCTAGCAACCCATCATATCAAACCACAAAGAGTGAATAACACCCTAATCCACGCAGATATTAAGGCTTGCCTCACTGATTTCCAATTTTAATTCGTCAAAGTTGCTAGGACCGTTGCTAGATTCAGGAATTCGCCCACACACTTCGTTATAGTCTTCAGTGACTCTAAATCCTCCTACAAAATTGCTGTGAAAAACAGCATCCGCATTAATAGTTCTAAACACAGTTGCGAAGTGTCAAAATCAGGCAATGTGGTTCCCGTCAGACAGAAATACTATTCCAAATACTGCAAGTGCAACCATTTGTCACCAACTGCTCACAAATAATTCCTTTATGTCCCAACTGCAGCCTCTATCCGATGCTATGAGAAGGATCAAACTTTTTGTGTTACTCAGGGGGGAGCATTATATGGCTACTTATAACAGCGATATTATACTTCTGGGCGATTTCAGTTCTAGACACAAACGATTCGGCGATTATTACATTAACTCTGAAAGCAGATCTAACAGATCTTCTATTAGATCTTTCGATCATGAGTCCTCAAGGAACTTCGGTTGTCGATTTGTCTTAAAAACGTAATTGGTGGGTTCGTAAGAACTGATCTGACGTTCTTTCCCGTCCTATGCCCCACTTATATATAGACTAGATAAGCCAAGTGGGATTAATGTAAATCTTAACTGAAAAAATTAACGATGAGAAATGTTGAGTCTATTGGAAATTTGAATCCTTTCCAAGAAATTCAGGAGCTTCTGAATGATAATATTATATTTCTGAACAGATTGTGTAGCTGCCTACGTTCTTGGTTTATTACAATAACTGCTATATTTGAGACAAGAAATTTTCAAATAATTCTGAAAATCTTCGTCACTGGTTTCATAAAAACTGTACTATCAATCATTTGTAGCAATGAGAAATATTTTTAACAATTTTTGTTCCACCTTATAATTGTAAATGCTCAATGTATATATATATATATATATATATATATATATATATATATATATATATATATATATATATATATATATATATATACAGTTTGACCAATTAAAATTAATACTGGTATCTGTACACCAATGTTTACGAAATAGACGTCAATAAAATCGAATTGCAGTTGCTTTTACTCATCATTCTCTTTCCGTGCACGGCACATTGCCAGAATCACTGCAAGCACACCTTAATCCACCATGAAATTATCTGGATCGACGAGGAGCGTGTAAAACACACCGAACGTGAGGCTAATTATCATCACTCGCTTGATTCACTTTATTTTTACCCACAATTTACAATACTTATCCAAGTCACAAGGTCGAACAGCGTCCATGTTCTGTAACAGCTTGGTTGTGGGTCGGATTTTAATTTAAATCGCGATTTGTTGCAACGCTTTTCAACAACATAAATATTTATCTAATGTTAAGGTTAACGATACAACATTGAAAGGTAATCTATGAGATTACCTTTCAATGTAGTAGCTGTTTTATTTGATATTAATGTTAATTACTTTTTACAGGTCAGTTAAAACAAATTTTGTAAGAGTACATATTGACTATATACTGTCTTGCACACATAAATGTTTGTTTTAATACCTTATTGAAACGAAAACAAGAAAAAGCATTATCGCATTTCATTAGCTTTCAATGCGATATGAGAGAAGTAGCAAGCTGAAATTCCCTGGTACTTAATGTATCCTGTGATGGGTGGTACCAGGAAATACAGAAACAGCGGGGACAGGCTCTTGAGAAAAATGTTTAAAACTTATTTTAACAAAAACAGGATATATAGAATGTTTATTTGAAGCTTAAGGTAGAACCTAAAAGCTGTTTTCTTGCGATTTTGCTAACCACTTTTAGCAGGTTGTCTTCAACTTTGGTCTGTAGAGGGGTCCAGTTTGACAGTTTTTGTATTACCAAGGCTGACGTTGTCATCCGTCTATTGTTATAAAACTATTTGTAACTATATGCTAACAATGCATCTCAAAAGTAATGACAACAACAGTTTTAAGTCGGAATCTTGTTATAGTGTAAAATAATAGTAATAATAGTAAAATTCGTTGTTTTTTTTTTTTGCATATATCTCAAGAACTATTGATATTAGAAGAATTTTGTGTACAGGGTGTTTCGAAAAAAAGAAGAAGACACCGTCTCTAGGATAGGTAAAAAACTGAAAAATAATTGGGGTTTGCTTAGTAACAATTTCTTGCAACGCCATCCATTTTTAAGATAAAGGGCATTGAAAAAAATAAATTATACATTTTGATTTGAGTTCGAGGATGCTAGTTACAAGGTTGGTACCAAGTATTATTCGACATAACTTTTTTAAGCTAGAATTATTAATCAAAATTCGAAGTGAACTTTGAAGAGACGCGAGCCCAGATGTTGGAATTGTGGCGACGTAGGTCACATTGAAAATTATAAAGTAATAAGCGATGCTGGTATAAAGTACTGATCTTCTTCTTCACGTTCCATATCAGAGTTATCCGACGTTGGTGATCACCATTACGAAGGCTTCCAAAAGTATTGATAAAGTTATTAATTAAAAAAAATCACCAGAGGAAAATTAAAATAAATATTAAGAATATAAAATAAAATTCAATTAAAGTAAGTATTCAAAATGTCATCCGTTTTCACGAATACTAAAGTCTATTCTTTTTTCTAAAGAATACATTAATCTTCTAAACGGTTGGGCATCAGCTATGATATTATTAAAATGACGATGAATTTTGTCTTCCAATTCTTGACGTGGATTTACCCCTGCAGCATAGACTTTTTCCTTAATATACGACCAAACTGTGTAGTCAAAAGAATTAAAATCGTATTACCGAGGAGGCCAATGAATCGGAGCTTCTATACCTCTACCAATCTATCTATATACTATCTAAAATTATATTATAACAATAATAAAACATCCTGTATGTCAAAAACTTCCATATTTTCTGTAAGTCTACAAGCAATATGTTAACGTAAGAACTCGCACGATGAGAGAAACTCTCACACAAGTCTGCGGACGACTAACAAGTACACGATATCTATTACCAGTCTACACTAAACATTGCACTCGCTTAGGCATATCGATGAAGACTCTCCAAAAGTCAGCTAGAAGTAGAAGCAACAGTGCAAATAATTTACCTTTTGTAAAATGTGCATATTTAACGGAGGCGTGAGAGAAATGCTCATAGTTCGAGTGATTCAGAGTTAAAGGGTTTTTAATAGTCCTTCGTAAAATAATTTAATTGCTTTTCGAATTATGAGTGTGCTATATTTAGCAGGAGCAACTTAGATAGAATAAAGAAAACTCAAAGTTTTCGAGAGATAAAAAGAGGAACGAGTGGATAAGATTGTAACACTGCCGTGCTACAATGATATATACAAGGCCAGAATCGCTCGTTGTCGAAGAGTGTTGGGCGGGGTTTTCATAAACATATAGAAATTATATCGTATTTTAAATCCAAGATCAAAATTAGATAATATGAAATTATAATTTATTATTGGACGCCACCCCTGGTTTATCCTCGAAGGGGAAGAGCAAAAAAAAATAAGATTTATCGAAAATTTACAAGAAAACTATTCTTTATTATTTCTTAGTAATGAACAAAAAGAAACCATTAATAGTTACGTCATCCCAAAGGGATACCAAAATACTATTTTATGTTTACATTACCATAAACAAAAAAGTTTTGTATCGTATTAAATTAAGAATTAGTTATAAAGAAAATGAATATATATATATATATATATATATATATATATATATATATATATATATATATATATATATATATATATATATATATATATATTAACCCCAAATTTCGAAATTTGTTTACATTGAAAATAATATAGTTATTTATCAACTATAAATAATAGAGAAAATAAACCTTTAAATAAAATTAGATCACTTCACTATATTTTCATTTTTTGAGTTCATAATAATTTCCGTTTTCTTGAAAGTAGATATAATAAAAATTGGTACAACCTTAATCTGCTCTGTTTCTTTTCTTATTTAATCAGTCACCAAATAAACCATTGATTCGGCTACATCCGATATCAATCCACCACCATCCTAGATAAGAGGGGTTAGGTATTCCATAAAAAGATACCGCTACTGTGCCATGATCTGGAATAACTCCATACCAATACTATCTTGCGACAAGTATTAGAAATAAGTCAGCATTATAGCCTCTCCAATAAGGGTCTAAAAAAATAAATATCTATCTGAAATATGGACAAGAAAAGGATTTCTCAGCTTACCTCTAAATGAGACCCACTTTGGAAACACGTCTTAACGGTTGGACGGTCTTAACAGAAAAGAGCGAAACCAGAGAACAACCGAACACATCGGTTGTTCTCTGGTTCGGTTCATGTGTTCGGTTTTTCTATGGCGAAACGCTATTCTTGCGCTCTCTGGAAATTGGGCGTGAGTGACAAGTTGATGAATAGGCTCATCTACCGGATATATTTGGGAATTACAGAAGAATCCTTGAGTCGGCTACAGGTAGGTACTTGACAGATAGATGGGGTTAGAAGTTTTATTTAAAAAAAAATTATCGAAATTTATAATGATTTTCTTTTAAATCTTTTGAAACGGTTACAAGATACAAAACCGAAACAACAGACGCTGTCGAATATGCATTGAAATTAAAATGGAAATGGGCTGGGCATAACGAAAGATATCAGCATGGAAGATGGAATAAAGAAATTGGCCGCTGGAGACCATATACTGCAAAAAGGTCAAGAGGTCGGAAAGATGACATTGAACAAAGCGCAGGTCCAATGTGGAAAAGACAAACAGAGGACAGAGAAAAATGGAGACAAATGGGAGAGGCGTATATTCAACACATGAATAGATTTTGGGCTATAGATAGATAGATAGATATTTAGCAGTGGACCACTATGGACTGATGATGATGATTCTAGGGTCATGAATAGTGTGACCAACT
This sequence comes from Diabrotica undecimpunctata, assembly GCF_040954645.1. NCBI lineage: Eukaryota > Metazoa > Arthropoda > Insecta > Coleoptera > Chrysomelidae > Diabrotica > Diabrotica undecimpunctata. The sequence goes on along the minus strand of NC_092809.1, from coordinate 76,612,383 downwards.
AACCTGAAAAATCCGGGAAATGGCCCGAATTACGAAGTCGTGTCCCGGCGTCCTGGACAAGGCTTCTGGGTCATCCGAATTTTGAACTTTTTGGTAAAATTCTATTTTGAAATTTTATATACGTTATTTTTCTAAGAATTCACATCAAATTGAATTGTTGGGACGAAAATAAGTCGAAAATTTCTAGAGTGTAATACTAATACCACATCAAAAACGCATCCATTTTATCATGGTATTATGTTATAGGAAAACTTAAACTGTGCACTTTTTTTCGTTTCTGTATTTTAATTATCCTTTTCCAAAAAAAAATTATTTAAAAACGATAACAATTCATGTATTCTATACACATCAATCATGCCGACCGAGGTGTGCCGCATTCAACGATGTAATGATTGCTGATAAATGTTTTTTTTTCGGTTTTGTCAACTATTCTAAGTAGGTAAACAAACTTCTTGATTTCATTCGCGCTATATTCTTGAAGAATAAATGATTCATTTCCAAACCGTTACTTACTTTGAACCTAGATCAAATCTGCTGCGTTGCAATATGATTTTATGTAAACATTTATTTTATGTCACTAATCAGTTTGAAGCCTCAAATAGATTAATGATCATCGACGAAGGTCCGAAGCATTGTTTAGTTGACTTTACATTTTTCATTTCATTCTATTGTTAACATGGAACCAGAACAAGAAAGTAAAAAGAGAAAACGCTATTACACTTTTAATAAAACGTTGCAAGAAGAATTTCCATTTTTGAAAAAAAAAGTAACAGTGACGTAAAATGTGATACTTGTGGATCCGAATTTTCGATCTCCCACAGTGGTAGAGCAAAAGCACTTCAAAAGTGAAAAACACCAAAGAGGTATTAGCTCCGCGGCAAGCAACAAAAAATTAACTGAATTTTTAAAGGCAACAGCACCATTGAGCAATATTGATTTAGAGACAGCAGCTCGGGAAGGTGTTTGGGCGTATCATATGATTAAGGAAAATGAAAACTTTCGCTCAGCTGATTGCTCATCGAAAATATTTCGGAATTGCTTTGAACTGACCAAATTTCAGTCAGCTCGTACTAAATGTGAGGCAATTGCTAAAAATATCTTTGGTCCGTACATCGAAAAGCAATGGGTTGATGCAATGAACAATGCAATAAATATACGTCAGTATAATTACCGATGCATCTAACCATGGAAACGTAAAGATGTTCCCGGTTGTAGTGAGATATTTCGTTCCATTAGAAGGCATGTAGACGAAAATATTGAATTTTACTATTCTAATTACTATACTATAGTAATAGTATAGTAATTAGAATAGTAAGTAGAATACTAATACTAATTTGGGTGGTAAAAACCGAGGTGGGCAAAACAATGTTTACTACAAACTAAAATCACAGGTGAATCCAAATTTGATGGACATCGGTTGTGCGGTTCGCATTATTCGCAATACTTTGCAATGTGGCTGCAATATGTTACCATTTGACGTGGAATTAATTATGGTGACAATTTATTCACATTTTTATCGTTTCACTGTTCGTGTCACACATTTGAAAAAGTTTTGTGAAACCGCAAACGTTGAATACCAGAAAATTCTTGGTTATGGGAAAACTCGCTTTTTGGAAATGTTCACAAGCGTGAAATCAATCTTATGAGTTTATGATGGATTAAAGGCGTATTTTCTGGAAACTTTACCAAAATTACTGAAGGATCCATGTTCGAAAGTTTAGTTGTTGTTCATTCTTGGTCAGGTAAAAGCAACTTTACATCTATGCAATGCAAGTCCCATGCTATGCCAGTCTGTCTTGAATGGCATATCTCTTGCCTAACCTGTTTACATCAGAGCTATTTCTGTGCAATTTTTGATACCACTTTCATTGTTGCCAACAAAAGAAATATAACATAACATTAACTTTAGATATTTCACCTGGAAATTTCAGTCCAGCATTAAATATATTAAAATATTAATCACAAATTATTACATTCAATAAATATTATTATAAACTTACACAATAATATGTGATAATGTTCAGTTTTATTCTAAACTATAAATTTTATTATACTGACAACATGAATTTTGGTAGCAACTTGCAGCAAAATGGTATGAAAAATTGAACACGTTTTAATTTTTCCTATAGCACAGAAATTGCATGAAAATAGCGCGTTTGCATGCGCTGTTGCATAATCTGTCTTGCTTGGCTCTTGCCTAGCATGTAAATTGCATAATGTAAAACCATCTCAAGAAACGTGTTCAAAAATTACTTTTAATCACTTCATGACTTGGATATTTGAATCTAGCCTGAATTACAATTTTTTTTTCTGTAGGCTAAGATTTTCAATCGGGCGGTCTTAAGAATTGAAGGTGAAGAAGTATCTGCGATTGAAATGACACAGGCTTTGGACGATTTCCTGCAGTCGTTGAAAACAAATGTGGATTCACAGTTCCTGTCGTCGATGTATTGAACGAAGTAAACAAAGCAGACGCGGACCTCGGACCCCGGAAATTTGCATCGATTATCTCAAACAGTGGCAATCACTGAATCACAGTTTGAAGATGTACTCATATTTGGATGGGCTACACTCGCTACCGAGCCGAATTGGAATGAAGTCGAGGCAACGAATAAATGCATGGCAGAAATAATTGGAAAACAATGTTGAACTATTTGACGAGTTCGGATATGTAAAGAAATTTGTGACCAGTGATAAAATTACAGCATGGAACGAAAATCACACAAAACCACATCAACGCTGGTTCGAATGCTTCCAACACTTCGAAAAGAATCACGTTTCGTACAAACGTTTTGCACGAGTTGAGATTGAATTCATATTTTGTTTACCGGCTACTTCTGGACAGACTAAAATATGAACAGCCGAAAAATCGCAACTTGGTATTGAAACCTTAAAAAATATTTTGTTCGTAAAATTTAAATTGAAATATGAATGTGTTGATTTTTATAAGTTTTTAAAAGAGTCGCCGTCATTGTTAATGCAGTGCAAAGAATTAATATATTTTGTTAGTTGAGGTCATTTTAAAATATGAGTGGAATGATTTTTAAATGTTTTGAAGCTGTTTTCTTGTGGCATGTTTAACAATTATGTATATATATATATATATATATATATATATATATATATATATATATATATATATATGTATATATATATATATATATATATATATATATATATATATATTGAAAAATTAAAGGCAAATATCGAACACAATTTTAATAATCAAATCTTGCCCAAGTACTTTCGCTTTCTACAGCATCATCAGGGGCATCTGAAATAAGCCAAGAAAAGTTTTTTAAATGAAGAAAATTGATTAACTTCGATAAAAAACTGGAAGTTAATGGATGATAAAAGTTTTTTGTGAATAACGTTTTATACATTCTTCGTCAAATTTGGGCTATCCAGCAAGCGCAGAATGCAATAAACATGAAATTAAATCATAAATTGTACATAACACTACCCTAGAATAAGGACAAACAGTTTAAAAGTATTTAAAAAGATTCTACGCTACATTCTTGTCGGCAACAGGAGAGAGAATGGTATTTAACGTATATGTATAATAATGGTATAATAATAATAATTATATTTTTTATGGGATTATGCCACAATTGATTGTAATGATAATTACATTCTTATGTTAACCTAAGGTTACACCAACATAGAAATCCAACATCAGTTGATTTTCTAATTTTTCCTTTTTTGAGAATGATTTCCACATTGGAAGTCGAAACGTCAAAAACTAACAAAAATTAATTATTATAATATAACCAATTATGGCTTAATCCAATCAAAAATATCATTGTCAACATAAAAATGTTAAATAATCAATAAAATGATGGTATTACAGTCCTTGTTTAAAAAAATAAAAAATGGCCCGATTTTCATTGAGAAGTCCCGGATTTCAGGTATTTTTTTAGCCTTGTCCCGAATTGGATTGTATTGTAGTTGGTCACACTAGTCATGAACGGACCACTATATTTTATAAATATATTATACTCATACTATTTAGTTCTTGTCTACCTGTATTCTGTCAATTTAGTAACCTCATTTTTAAAACAGTTTGTTTTAATTGTCCAAAATGCAGTTTTTCAAATACTTTTCTATAAAGATGAGCTTTAAAAAGTGAAAACTTTATAGAGTATCGTTTTTTAGACATTATTGTTAGTAATGTAGATTGTGTAGTGGTTGACTAATTTTAATTTAAAAATCCACGAAATTGTATTGCCAATTCAAAATTACAGTTTTTTTAGCATGAAAATGTAACGGTAGAATTTAATAAAGGTTGAGTTTCTCGTATTTCACAGTTTCAATTTCAACGTGAAGTAGCGTATAATAATAAACCCGCTGGAATTTCTAACACTTGTAATTTGAACCTATGAAACAGAAATCCTCACGTTTTCACTAAAATTTCAACTTTTCTCATTTATCATAGAACACAAAGTTTAATCAAATATTTTCGTATGATGGAATACTTGGCAACTTTTATCATTAACGCTGTTGATCAAGTTTTAATTTCCAATATAAGTTTCGACTTAAATTAATGATAAAAAATCCGTAATTAGTAAAAGAATAATTTTAAATTTCTGTAGTAGCTTGAGCAGCAGTCAAAATATTACAAAACAATATATATATATGGAAAAGTAAACACTACAGTTACAGTAAGCACAAAAAAATAAAATTAATGACCAGCAAGAACAAATTCAATGCATTCAATGCAATTCAACAGCATAAAGGACAGCGATGGAAATATTATCTTGTTTCCATCAAGAATATTAGAAACATCGATACCCTTGGACAATTCGAATGTAATTATAATTTCGAATTGTTTCTAATTGCCTGTGTCCGATTCTTCTCGATCGACGATGTAAAATAAAATGTTTAATTCGCGCTTAAAATATAGTTTTATTGACAGCTACTGAATTATTACACTACAGTTGTTGTTAAGGTAAAAATTTATAATAGACTGCATCCCAAACTAGTCCCGAAGGTATATTTATAATCTCACTAAAATGCTACGATTCATCAAATAAGATTATTGCCCTCTGCATAGAACAAAAACCTTTGACTTTTGAAAGCTGGCAAACATAAGTTAAACCGAGGGAATGGTTGCAAGCATTTCCTCAATACCCATTAGGCAATCTATAGTTTGCAGAAAGTTAAACAAACTGTAATTAAGCTACTACTCGATATGTTTCACAATTATACTTGGTGAAACTATAAAAATTCAGAAAATTAAAATTAATGTGAGATAAAAAAATCATTTGCATCATGGCAGCTGTGTGGAGAACGAGAAGCAGGACCTTATATCATTAAATCAGGTATAGAAGATGCCATGACATCAGTAAAAAACAACAAGGCACACCTCCCGAAAATGTACTTTGCGAAATACTAAAGACCCTATCTAAATCAGACAAACAATTCCTTGATAATCTATTGATATTGTTTTGAAGCTATTTTCTGGTAGCATTTTAATGCAATTTACTATTTTTATTGCGAATAAGCGACAGTTTGACTTTAAAATAAGTTTATTTGACCTTTCCATTTCCACTTTGGAAATCGTTCTCAAAATTCCTTCATTATTTTTGTTTAAAAAGGCTCTAAAACTGATTATTTTTGTTATTTTAAAATCAGTGTATTATTATTATTATTATCAAATGTTCTCACTTTACTGCTCAGGCAATATGATTAACATTTTTTAATGCGTTTTATTTTGTTTCAGGTGAGTAAGATTTGAAGATTAGTCGATGATTATATTAAAGTGTAAGTAAAAAATAATTTTTTAATGTCTAATAACAAATATATTCATAGTCGAGTCGTCAGAGGGTTGACCCCTAAAAATCATACGAACAAGCTGAATTTTGGCGAGAATATTAATTCTGAAACACCAAAACAGATGAAAAAAAGTTTACTAGTTTTACCCCCGGGCTTCCCCTTCAAACCTCGTAGTGGGGTAAAAACGCAAAAAAAATCAAATTACCAAGAATCTGTACGCCGCCGTAGGAAAAATGTTTTAAATGAAAAATGTAGCTGAAATAATTTTAAACAAAAATATTTATGAGCACTTTTTGTGTAGAATGAAGGTTCTCTTGAGGCGGCTACAGACATAACTGCAAGCTTGTCCAGCATACTTGTTCAATCTTTTTATACAAGTATGCACACTTTACCTTTGGTACCACACGTACAAGCATCTATCTATTTACCTATCTATACAGCCCTTGCTGTCCAATTTTAGACATAGACCTCCTCTTCCTTCTTCCACGTCTCTCTATTGTAGGCAGTTTGTATCCACTTCGGGCCTGCGTGTTTCTTCAAGTCATCTGACCATCTCATTTGCGGCCTTCTTCTTTTTCGTTTGTAACTATATGGTCTCCAGTGTATAATCATCTTATCACATCTGTCGTCTTTCTGTCTTATGGCATGTCCAGCGAACTTCTACTTAAGTTTTGCTATCTGCGTTAGTACATCGGTCACTTTTGTTTTGTTGCGGATCCAAGTATTTCTTTTCTTGTCTGATAGCCTGACGTTCAGCATTTGCCTTTCCATGGCTCTTTGGGTCTTTGCTATTTTTTCCATGTTTTCCTTTGTAAACGTCCAAGTTTGAGAATAGTAGATGAGAACAGGAAGTATACATTGGTTGAAGACTCTTGTTTTTAAATATTGGGGGTATTTTCAATTTTTTATTATATAAGAAAGTTTTCCGAAGGATACCCAAGCCAACCGTATCCTTCTCTTTATTTCTCTGGTCTGATTTTCTTTATTTAATTTAACTAGTTGTCCCAAATATACATATTCTTTTACTTGTTCTATAGTTGTTTGTGCAATTGTAATTATTAATTCTTCTGGTTGGTTGGTCATAATTTTCGTTTTATTACAATTCATTTGTAGACCTATTTTTGATGATTCGCTATTTAATGCATCCATCATATTTTGTAATTCTTTCCTTTTATCTGTTATTAATACAATGTCGTCTGCATATCTCAAGTGTTTCAAGTATTGGCCATTTATGTTAATACCCCGTTTTTCCCATTGTAATTTCCTCATAACGTCTTCCAACGCTCGATTGAATAGGTTGGGTGGTATAGTGTCACCCTGTCTGACTCCTCGCCGTATCTTAATGGGCACCGTTTGTTCAACTATTTTGATGGATGTTGTTGCTTGATCATATATATTGGAAATTAAGTTCGTGTATCTATAGTCTATTCTCTCATTTTGTAAAGACTCCTTTATTGCCCAATGTTCCACCTTATTGAATGCTTTTTCAAAGTCTACAAATGCCATATACATTGGGATTTTGATTTGATATTCGTTGGCCTTTTCAATTAATATTTTTACAAGTACGTAAAAGCATGCTTGATAAAAATTGAGGTAGTTTAATAAAATATGTCGAGCTTGGACGACGATACGCTCGCTTTGGCCGCTTTTGTTCTTCTGAAAAAAAGAAAATCCCGAATAAAAATGCGTGTGGTGTGGTGTAAATAATGGTTAATGAGAAGGAAAACCTATTCTCACATTAGCTTACTAAGTGAGCTAAAAATATATCCGCGTGACTGGCACAATTATCTTAAAATGGATGAACAAACGTATTTATTGTCTCTGGCATCACCTTTGATTCAAAAGCAGGATACGATCACGAGAGAAGCCCTAACACCACATCAAAGACTTCTTGTGACTGTAAGGAGTTATGAAGACCTGAAGTATTCAACTATTAGTCCGGAAGGAATTTATTTATTTAATACCTTTATCCTTCTCGGCATTAACGTAAATTAATCTATATTTTTTTAATGTTTTGCACGCTGCATCCCTCTTTGCTTTGTTATGATAATCTTTGGATTTAACGTGCTAAAGACATGGCTGATTTCGGTATTCTTGAATAAACTCTTCCAATGAATTATGGTTAACGTTTTTGCGATCACTAGTCATGACAAAAATTACTCAAATGCTACCTCACAAAGCAACACAACGGACGCCAGCTTGTTCAAGCATAAAAATCTTGGGTACACACGTATCGTTTTACTTAATTCAATCGCCACTTAATTCAAGCAAACATAATTAAGATCGTTTCAATTCTCAAGCCGCTTGTACAATCACAAAGCTTGCACCACATTTCCCTACAGACACTCAAGCGTGCTTGTACAAAAAGATTGGACAAGCTTGCATGTGTGTTTTTAGCTGCCTTTAGAAACAACGTTGAAAGCGACCGACGATTTTGAATGTTCAATAAAATTAGTATCAGCTCGACGGTAAAAATTCGATATCTTTTGATCCAAGTGTCCTTTCGACAAAAATCAAGATGCGTTTTAAAGGTAAAGAGTGCAGCTTTGGTATACAGTTTTTGTATTTTGCCGCGAATAAACTCAGTTTTTATAAAGGTGTTAAATAAATAAACATTTCGCTATTTTTGCCATTTTTTACGATTCTCGTGAGATCAATAGAATTGATCATTTTCATTGACCAGTCATAGTAAAATTTCCATTTTTAGAGATCAATCTTTAAAACCTATGACAGGAAATTTCAATTTTGATTTGTGGCAACAAATATGAGGCATTTGAAATATGAATACCAAACGCAAAATTTAATGTTTTACATTACAAACGAGTTTTAAACGTTTTAGGTCGTTTGTTGTGTGGAAGTTTAAATCCAGCGTTTTTAATCATATTTCAAATGCCTCACATTTGTTGCCAAAACTTAAAACTAAACTCTATTGATCAAAACTTTCCAGTGACTATCGATGAAAGGGCATCGATGAAATTGTATTGACATTATGAGAATTATCAGAAATGGAAAACTCGCGCCACGTTTATTTGTTTAACACTTTTATAAAATCTGAGTTTATTTGCGACAAAACAAAAAGATTGCATACGAAAGCTGAACGCTTTACCTTTAAAACGCATTTTGATATTTGTCGATAGAGCAATTGAATCAAAAGATATCGAATTTTTATCGTCGAGCGGATACAAATTTTATTGAACATTATTTCGCAAGCTTAACTGACATTCAAAATCGACGGTCGCTTCAAGCGTTGTTTGTGAGAGAACTGTTCATTCTATTCAAAAATGCTTATAAACATTTTTAATTAAAATTATCTCAGCTACATTTTGTACTTAAAACATTTTTTTTAAGGCGTACAGATTCTTAGTAAATTGATTTTTTTGTCTTTTTACCCCCTATAGTAGCATTTGAAAATTCTTTGAATATGTATTGAAATCCCCTCGTATTTGCTAAAGCAATCGAATAATATTTTAGTGTATTTCATTTACCAATCGTACGTATTAAAACACCGAATTCTTCCAATTCATCTTTACGTCGCCGAAGTTAATTTAAACCATTTTATAGTTTGTTTATATTTCACAAGATGCATATTTTGTCGGTATTCTTTGATCGAAGCCTCTTTTAGGATATTCTGCGTTTCAAATAAATATTCCAGTTTATATGTTTTGTTTATACCAAGATTGTGCGAATGAATTTTAAAAGATTATGAGATGACTCTCGGTAAAGCCGGCCGCTGATTAAGGATTGTTTAGTTTTTTTGGAGTCCGAATTTATTTTCAAATTCGTAATCTTTTCGTTTTTCTTTACTTGTCATGGAAATGTACTATGAAGTGACAGTAGCAGTTGGATGCTTGGTATTGAGCAGTTTTACAACCGTTTTTGAGGATAGCCTCATGTTGCCATTGTGCTGTGCCTGTTCCAGTCTTTGAAGGAGACGAGTTTTCAAGGTTTGTGTTCCAGCCGGTGCTAGCTTCCGCCCTCATCTTCTTATCCCTAGTCGTCATCCCGGATCTGCCCCCAGTATAATTCCAGCATGATTTCAGTGTCTGACCCCAGACATGCAGAGTGAAATTTAAGGTAACTTTTTGTGTTAAATTTTAAATTCGAGATAGACATTTAAAAAAATAATAATTCCTATCATTATTTAAAAGGATAATTTTTTATTTTGCAATAATTTTTTTATTTGCCACAGTATATAGTTCAGTAACATTTGTAAGTTTTTGTAGCATCTCCCGAGTTTGTAAATGAATAGAACACATGTAAATTTTCTTTGTTATTTTTGGTATAAATCTCTGTAACTACTAATCTAGTAATTTGTGCCATTTATTTTTGTAACTGTTTGTGGTGAGACACAATAAATGTTTAATTTTTTGTAAACCATTTTGTTTGTTTATCTTGACTAACTCTCTTACCCCTTTTTTTTAGTTTCAGTTGAAAAGATATATTTTTTATGTTTAATAATTATTTCAATAGTTACAACTAGCTGTTGTAATGGTTATAATTTGGCACCTAGAAGCTGCGTCCTTTTTAAATTGCTAGAGGGATTTCCTGTTTCCTTTTGTGTTGTTCGTCCCAAGAGATTCACGGCCCCAATCCGACCTCTTGCCATTTACTTATCCACGACCCCAGCTCTCCAAACAAACCCTGAGTGCCGTTCGCATAAGTATCGATTATTTTGCTTGCCCTATCTCCGCCCCAATAATTTCTGTCCCCAATTTTCTACCCCTTATAATAATACAAATACCCCTTAAAATAATAATAGGCAACAGTTACACTATGAGGGGAGTTTTAGGGGGAAGCCCAAGGGTAAAAGTGATAAACTTTTTTGTCGTTTTTTTGGGGTCCCAAAGTTAATATTCATTTATATGGCAGCATCGAATTATTTTCAAGAATTTTCAATTAAAATTAAACAACTTTTACAGCATTTTCCTCTGTGATTTTAAATTTATTTTTCAATCATAATAAATTTTCCAAATACTCTTTTAATTTTTTTTATTCAATGTTTTTAACAGATACAGGAATTTAGATTTTTATAAATGAAAAGTGGAAACTATTTTGTTTTCAATTTTTAAAAATATGTAGACTAGGACACAAAATATCGTTTGAAACAAACAAATTCCAGGTAGATATTTAATAATTAAAATAATAAGGCTGAGTTAAATTTTTTGAAATTCATAAAAACAAATTAAAAACACAGAGCTCTAATTTCGATCTGCCAACTTTTAAACTACAAAGTATCAAAATTCAAATCAAATTGGTATTTGAGCTTTAAACAAGGTCAAGGATTATCATTATCACATTGTAAAAGCTTGTGTTCTCTGTTATACCATTCCTAGTGAAATTATTAGTAAGAATTAAACTAGATCAAAATTACACAATAGGCTCGAAGGAACCGTTGCTCAATTTTGGTATATTATGGGTTGGGGAAGTGTGATAGAGTTGAGAAACGCAAAAAAGGATAGATACATCATCATCATAAACATTCTGGCTTTACAACCCTGCGTGAGTTCTAGCCTCCTCAAGAGTTTCTCTCCAGTCGTCCCTATCCATCGCCTTTTTTCGTCAAGCACGTATTCCTATTCTGGGTCTTCTTCTAGTTTGTTCCATCCGCATTACATGCCCTATTCACCTCAGACGTCCTATCTTAATATGTTTTACGATATCAAGTTCCTGGTATATTCTATAAAGTTTGAAGTTTTATCGTCTTCTCCACACTCCATTGTTAGGACTGGACGTATTATTGTTTTGTACAGTTTTATTTTTGTATTTCTCGATATAATTGTGAAATTCTGCGGTTTATCTCTGCAGTAGTATTATTTTCAGTGTTAAGGATGGCTCCCAGTTATAAAGTTTCGTTCACTGCTGTAATGACGTCATTTATATAACAAGTGGTCGTAGGATTTGTGGTTGCCTGCTTATTTTCATATACTTAGTTTTGTTCGTGTTTATTATTAAACCCATTTTGTAGCTGATTCTTGGACTGCTACATAAGCCTCTCGTACAGCGTTTTCCGTTTTTCAAACAATATTGATATCAGCATAAGAAAGGATTTTCACTGATTTATTATATATTGAACCGATGGTTGTGATTTGTGACATACTTATTACTTTTTCCATAGCCACATTAAACAGTATACAGGAGGTCTCCCTGGCGCAGCCCGTTATTTGTTTTAAAAGGTTCAGACAGTTCCCCCTAAATTCGTATTCAACTTCTTGAATATGAACTTTTTCAAACGTTCAACTTTTTCAAGAGTTATTTTTGTTAAATTTGCCAACTGATTTGGTATTCCTAGCTCTTGCATTGCTTTGTACATTTCCCCTCTATTCACAGAGTCGTAGGCTGCTTTGTAGTCTATAAATATGTGATGCGTATCTATATCATATTCCAGTGTTTTTTTCTAAATTTTGTCTCAGGAACTGGAACTATCAAGGATTAACTTGGTACTAACTTTGGACGTAACTGGGACTACGTTAGGACCTACAGGAATTGGAAACTTAAGACCTATGAGCTTGTCTCATTTATAATATATCAATAATTATTACTAGCAGACTGGAACCTAAGCTAGATTTTCACCAACCACTAGAGCAAGCCGGATTTATTTGATAGAGAATTGATATTAATATTTGTAGACTTTGAGAAAGCATTTGACTCAGTCCAGCATAGCTCCAAGTTAAGATTTACTACAGAGTGCAGTATTGATCATAGGTACACAACTTTTCTTCGGAATATATAAAATAGCGTAACAGCTACAGTGAGAATGGACTTTGGCGACACAAATTTCCCTTGGAGAAAGGTATTACGCAAGGAGACACCATCTCTCCTAAACCATTCACCGATTTATTACAGAGTGCTATGAGAAACAAAAATTTTGAAAATATTGGAGTTAAACATAAATGGGGAGTTTCTGAACAACTTGAGGTTTGTAGACGACATAATCTGCCGTGGACAAATATCTGTGATAGATTATGTTATAACCAACAGAGGTATACATCCATCGAAAATGATCGAGATGTCTCAACTCAGCAGATGTAGGTAGCGACCATAGCCTAGTATTATGTAAAATAAGAATATTCCTGAAATACTTCACACGCAAGAGAGCGGCGCCAACACAAACAAAAATCAAAGTCGAAGGACTAAATACGGTATCCACAGCATACTTATACAAAAAAATAATATCAGGGAAGATCGCTGAGAATAAAATATTAGAAAACGATAACATCGAGGAAAGCTGGGAAAAACTCAAAAATAAGAAAACGCAGCAACAGAATCACTTGGAGAGAGGAAAGTAACGAACACTAACATATCAAAAAAGAAAACACTATGGTTTAGAGAGGAAGTGAACACAAAATGTGAAGAAAAAAAGAAAGCCTTTTTACAATACAGAACACAACAAACACAACAGGCATATAACCACTATAAACGAATCAGAAATGAAAGGAATAGTTCAGTTAGACAAATAAAAAGGGACCACTTGCAGAGCTTCTCAAAACAGATGGAACACGACTTCTACGAGACACAAAAAGAAATATGGAGAATGATCAGAGGACAAAGAAAAGAGATGATCGAACTAATAAAAACTAAACACATTCAGAAGGAAACATGGGTAGACTACTTTCGATCCCTATTTGCTAAAGGTGACGATAATGAATCAGCAAACAAGAGGTGAAGACAAACGAAGAAATAAATATTGAGGAGGAAGAGGTAAAGGAAGCAGTAAGGCAACTAAAAAATAGAAAATCACCAGAAGAGGACAAAATACCAAACGAACTCCTAAAGTACGGAGGACCAGATCTGACCAAACAACTATTAAAACTAATCCAAAAAATAATAGAACAAAACAGAATTCCTCAAGAATCGAGATCAAGCATCCTAATACCTCTCTTCAAAAAGAGAGACAAAACGGACCCGGAAAATCACAAAACAACTAAAATCAACAACCAAAGTGATAACAAATAAATATAATGAAATTATAACACTAGCAGAAGAACAACAAGGTTTTAGGTCGGGATGATCATGCACCGACACTACATTTATAATGAGACAAGTGCAAAAGAAATCATTAGAATACAACAAACCGGCATATCTATGTTTCATGGACCTTAAAAAGGTATCACCGGGTCAAATTAAATGACGTTATCCATTTACTGTACGTAAGAGAGATACCTCTAGGAATAATCAAAACGATCGAAAATATCTATCAAAACAACACAATAAAAGTTAAAATAGAAGAAGAACTAACCGACCCTATTGAAGCCGGCAATTGCATAAGACAGAGAGATTCTCTGAGTCCTCTATTGTTCAACCTGATTATGGATGAAATCATAAAAAAAGTAAGAACTAAAAAAGGATACCAAATGGGAGAAAAACAACTTAAAATAATCTGCTTTGCAGACACGCAATACTACTCTCTTAAAGTAAAGACGATTTACACCGTATGCTGCACCAAATTAATATAACCGCCAAAAAATTAACATGTTAATTTCCCCAAAAAAAGACAAAATGCATGGTTACAACATCAAATTTACTAAGATGTAAATTGGAGCTGGAAGGTCAGATAATAGAACAAGTGATGGAATTTAAATATCTAGGCATCACATTATCTAGCTACGGAAAGCTCGAAATTGAAGTGGAAGATCAAGTCAATAGAGGAAACAGAGCCGCAGGCTGCCCGAATAAAACAATATCGAGAAATAAAAATATCGGAAAAGAAATGAAAGGCAGAATTTACAAAACAGTCATTAGACCTATAATGATATACGCGGCAGAAACACGACCTAACACAGAGAGGACAAAAAGGATGTTAGAAACATGAAGAAGAGGTGGAAAATATCAAGAACTGGGTAAGAAATAGATGAGTAGAATGGAAGATCATATAGCCGAATGGCAACAAATAGAGCAGTAAAGACGGCAAGAGACGGCTTCCCAATAGAAAGACGATCAGTAGGAAGACCATGAAAACGATGGAACAAGAAGAAGAAGAAGAAGAAGATAATCTATAGGAGAATACATTAAATAATTCAATTAATGATAATTAATGTTTGGAGAAAAATTTAATTTCGTTTATTTATTGTTTAAATAAAATACGCTGCTGATGACGTATATGCAGGTTTTTTTTTATCTCAAATAAAGCTATTTTTTTAATATGATGATATAAGCTTATCTGAAAAAGAATGGTCGCAACTTAGGGTTGCCAGGTGTTAAAACGCGAAGTATCAAAGATAGACTAAAATAGAGTAAGCGCCCAACGACACTGGTTTGACAATAGATAATATTGTATATTATTAATACTATATATCGACGCATGCTTTAAAAACTCACACAACTGACACTAGCTTAGTACGTACGTTTGGTACGTATTGGGTCTACGTACTGGTTGTCCTGCCTACAGGGTGTCTCAAACTTAACATAAGAAAAATATTTTTTTCATCCATCTGGTATAAGCCCAAAAGAAAAGTTTGGGTAAACATTTGTCCAACAGTATGAATACCAAATAAAAAGTCGTAATATAATAAAAAAAATTAGTGGCATTCGTTAATAATGGAGATAATTAATAAATAAAACTTATTAATGTGCAAAACGTTTATTTTAGTTTACTTTGTATATTCGTAAGATTTATTTATTCCGCATTTATCTTATCGCTTTGTTGCTTTTCCTTAAAAAATCGTGTGAAATATCACCGACTAATTTACGTAGTTTTAACCGAGGTAAGCAATTTTCTTTATCTTAAAATCGTAATCAATCTGGAGTGGTAGTAACTGCTCTTACTGCTTCCTGGGGCCAATAAATACTAAGCGTAAGACCACATTCACAAATCTTACGAGAGGCAGATGCAAGATAAAGAGGCGGTCGACGGGGACCGGCGACTGGTCTACGTAGGAAATTACATCTCATCTAGGAAGTCTTGCTATTATGATCGTGGGATAGCTTCTGTAATAAGCAAGTAGTCACATTAAGAGTAATCTTTCTTTAGTTGTTTAAATAAATTATTTATAATAACAAAGAAGATGAAAATTGAAAATTTTTTAGATCTTGTTAGTAGTTAGAGTTTAGGTATAGCAATTTTTGTGTTTTTTGTATTTTCTTTTTGACGCTCACTTTATCCTTTTTTCGCAATATTGATGCATCTAAAGGTCCCCTTTTTTTTAATACATATTTACAATCTACTCATAAACAGTACATTGATTAATTAGTAAATGTGATAACAATATTGACCGTCCAGCGTATTTGGGTACCATCCAGCGACAGTTCTCTATTTTCACCTATGTAACCAGGTCTTCTGGCCAAGTCCTCTTCAGTGTTCATTCCTCCATTGGTAGCTGATACATTTCACTGATAATTTGGCTGTGGTGCGTTGGATAAAGAATTTTGGCCTTGTTGACGTGAAGTAATATGACATCTATTACGGTTGGGTCCCCGGGTCATTGTAGATAGTTGCATTGTTCACATACCAAGGGGCGTTAGCTGTCATACAGCCCCACAGTTCTACGCCGTAAAACCATATTGGTTTTAGTATAACTTTGTAAAGCAGTATTTTTTTCTCCAATGACAGCTGTGACTTTCTGTCAAGTAACCAATTCGTTTGTTTTAATATTATATTAAGCTGAGTTTTTTTGGCGTTAATGTGTTGCTTTCAGGTAAGCGTTCGGTTCAAATGCAACCCAAGATATTTCACAACGTCTTTTGCAAAAATGGTGGCATTGTTTAGACTAACTTGTGGACAGGTGCGTCTTCTTGTTGTAAATGTGATTTGGGCTGATTTTTCGTTATTTGCTTTAATTTTCCATTTTGTCGACCAATTTTCTAATGTATGCAAGTAATTTTGCAACTTTTTAGATACAATGTCTGGGTCTTTGTTTGAAACTAAAACGACTGTATCTTCGGCAAAAGTGGCCACTGTAACGTCAGCTGTAATAGGTATGTCAGCAGTAAAGATTAGGTACAGAAAAGAACCGAGGACACTTCCCTGAGGTACTCCAGATTGGATTAAGTGATAGGTTGAGAAATCTCAACCGTTCGTTAATATAGGACTTCAGGGTAAGGTACATACTGCTAGGTAGTAAAGATTTTAATTTATATAGCAAACCATTGTGCCAGACTTTATTAAAAGCCTGCTGAATATCGAGAAATACTGAGGCACACGTAGTCTTTTCTTCCAAACTTTTCTTGATTTTATTTGCTATTCTATGACACTGTTGGATTCTTGAATATTTTTGACGGAAACCAAACTGATGTTCGGGTATTATGTTCTCGAGTGGTATAGTTTCGCTTTTGTATATCATTATAATATGAGCATATTTTCACTGGATTGAAAAATGGCTTAACTGCAGTATTCTATTGTACTGATTCTATTGTACTAATTATTATTCTGCGAACTTCGAATGGGGAGAATGCTTTTATTGGAGGTGATAGTTGGCAGAGTGCTTCTAGATATTCGCTAACTACATGCTTATAGTGTTCTCGTTTATTGAAGTTACTACTTTTTTTTGCTCGGTATGCCTGTATGTTTTTTGTACGGAGCAGAATAAATCTCAACCGTCACGAGGCGTACATATAGATATAAGTACATATAGAAAAAGAAAGTAGTTACTTGATTGACTTGTTTGGAAAAACACATTTCACTTATTAGTTGAATATTGAAGTCAAACTGGGGCTTAAATAAAGCACACTAAATTTAATGGAGATGGAAACTGATTTATCCCTATCGTTTCTTGACGTTATCATAAGGAAACATGAATCCCAAGGTTTTCATCAACCTGTTTATCGAAAACCCATCCATACAAATCGTTACTTGCATGCCAACTCTCATCATCCTCCTTCACACATTAATTCAGTCATTAATACGCTTGTCTCCAGATCAATACGCCTTTGCGATGATGCAAATAGACCCTCTGAGCTCTCTAGTTTTAAACAAGCCCTCATCCAAACCGGTTACCGAAAAATCACATCAATAGGTGCATCCACAGACAACAATCACCCACTCAATCTCAACCCAAAAGACTCAGACCCTCATCATACGAAAGATTTTCTTCCTTACATCAAAGGTGTCACTGACAAAATCGACAAAATTCTACAATCAAGAGGAATACATATTTACAATATTTAGCCCCCAACAAAAACTTTCATCTCTTGTCTGATCAATCAAAGACAACATTCGTAGAATCCAAAATAGGATTTATAAACATTCCATTTCTGTTCGCAATTCCGACTCAATTTCAGCTGTAGGTCAACATCATCTTCATACAGGTCACAAAATTGATTTTGGTCCAGAACCATAGTCCCAATATTTTTAAGGTAGAATTTATTATAAAATAATTTTAAGATTCTGGTATTTTAGATTTAAAACGTAGCGCCATCTAGGAAAGAAAAGCTGAACTACTCACATCTGACATTTCATTCATCTTTGTTCTTGAAATTATAGGTTCAGTTAAAAATATTAACAACATTAATTACATACTTGGTTGCTCTAATTTAAAGGTAAGAGTCATTTAGCAAATAATTTAAAGCTTTATGTTAGTTCTGTTTTCTCAAGAGTGAGAAAAAACACAAACTTAAGCGTCAAAGTTGTGGATACACCATCGCAAGGAAAATTAATTCAAGGAAGCGATACAGTCGTTGGACTTTCCGAGTTTGAATTTGTATCAGCCCAAGTGTCTGATGAGGCTGGGATAGGCCGAAATGATTCATAACACTTTATTAATACCGATTCGGGAGTTTTAACGAATTTGTCCTCATAGGCCATATATTATTTGGCCATTTAATTCAACAAAGCGATATTACATATGTATATATATATATATATATATATATATATATATATATATATTTATATATCTTTTAAATATTATTGTATAATATTTATTCGACCTCTATCAATAATAAACTCCTATTTTGTGCTTCATAGGAACACACACGTTCTATATTTATATAATATTAACCTGATATTCTAAAAACAAAACCTTCTAAACATCCCGCACATCATGTACACGTGTTAGCTTTGGCCTATTATTATTATTCTAAATTGTAAACTGTGAACTTAATACAGCTACCAATTAAGTACGTTAAACGTTACACCACGATCTTAAATAATAAACAATTGGGAGTAGTGAATAACCACATCTGGCCTACTGCATAGCCGGTTATTAATACTTTTCCACAATTTTGGCAACAAAAAGAAGTTCAAGTGCTTTGAAATTGAAAGTCCTTGTGCTGTTAGTGATTTAATAAATTTTATCGTATGAACAGAACATTTTAAGCTAGTTTAAAGCCCATTTACATATTTTAAATAAAGTTATTTAGATAGGATTGTTCAACCTGGCAAATGTTTGCTTGTATGTTTATATTTGTTTCTTCGGCTTTTGTTTGCAACAAGTTATATAAGGCATTCTTGTTCATGCTCATTGTAAGCTCATGTTAAGATAAAAGAAATCGTATATTACATTTTCTAAATTTTATTTTGACTTCACGTACAATTTATAAAAAATAAATGAATGATTTCTATGCATTTTAAATGTATTTTCCGACGCTTGAAGAAACGATTGGTGTATTTAAATCGTCATTTTTTAGGATCTCGTTCAACTGGAAAGATTGTTATACCATACGCAAAAGTGTATTATAATATTTATTGTGGTTTTTTTTAATAAAAGATACATGTGCGACATTAATCCTGTAATCATCACAACCTTATCTTATGTAGACCGAATTTCTAAACAATTAATTTAAATACAGGAAAATGGTCTTCTCTTAAATTTATTTCTTGTCCAAATATATCGTTTATTTTTTAAAAACATTGTAATACTGTCCTCTCCTTTTCTTAGTTTTCACTGAACTTGGGACTAAAGGTCATTTGTAACTTTTAAATTCTTCTTAACTAAAAATCAGTATTCTGAAGTTTTCTAGTCAGCCTGTCATATATATGGTCATAAAAAGAGGATACACACAACGACTGAATAGATTGATAGGCAACCGTTTAGTATTGAAATAAAACAGGGCTTCATTACATATACATATACATTCGATGCAGACTAATTTTTCCTCTGTAATTTCGGCTTGCATGCGGAAGTTTTTCATTACACGATACATACTTTCAAGATACGGGCATTTATATCAAATATTGATACAAGTAACAACCTACACTGATTGCATGCTTAATTGTTAATCCAAAGAGTTTCTACCCAAGTTTCACATCCACAGAACGAGCCGGATACTTACAAAGTTTAGGCCCTATGCGCTCAACAGTGGGCAGGCCCATTTTTGAGTCCTACAGAGATTTAGACCTGTTAAGATCACCCCTATCATACGGAATAGGCCCATAAGGACCTGGTATTCGATATTTTTGGGACCCAGGCTATTCCTGGCTCCCATATCTGCTAGAATCAGCAGAGACTTCAAATCTGAGTTCTTACTGCCGTTCCGAATATCTAATTCTTTAGTAACTATGTGACCTCATAAAAAGCCACAAGTATCTTTAGGGGTAACTGGGTCACTCCTTCATTTGGCTCGGTTTCATAAAGGTCCAACTCAGGATCTTTCTTCCTCATTATCACATAGACAGCACTGTGGATCATCCGCCAATCCAAGCAAATGTAAAGCCACCTGAGTCTACAGTGGCCGTTAAGCATACTGATCACCGGATAGCATCTCTTACGGTTTAGAAGGAGAAGTTTGGCTGTAAGACTTTTGAATGGCCTTGCTATGTGGAGCCTAGCCTAACTCATTTCTCTACCACTAGCCTAGCAGTCCTGGAATCTCAGCAAGAAGTTCCTTAAGACTACCTCGACAAGTTCTGATGAACACTTCAATCACAGGTTCGGGTCCCACAGGCAAAGTGGATGAGTCCCGTCTTGCCAGGGCCTCTCTGTTCGTTTCCTTCTACACCCGACTGTCCCAATACTTATATTAAGTTGATCCTATTGTTTAGCATAACATCCATCAGAGCGTTCTTACACCTAAGAATGAGCATAGAGCTGACTTTGGGTGCTGCCAGAACCATGGAAGCCGAGAGCCTGACTAGACTACAATCCGAAACCGGATAAGTACAGGTTCTCGTTCCACCCCTGTCCGGAAATTTAACCAAGAAGGACGATGAGAACTCAAATTGGGGGGCTATGCTGTCCTGTACTATAAAAAACACAACACAGTACTCGATGGCCTGTCTCCAAGTGTCACAATCGCCTATCCGACTGGTTATTCTCAACCAGTATTCAGAACAGTTGGACCGATAGGCCGCCATTGTGGCTTCGTGCTTCACAATAATAACCCAACAGAGCCCTAAGAGCTGCTCTGCTAGTGGTCCTCATGGCTCCTGAAATTAAAAAAAGTATAGTTTGAAATGATATTTGGCTAAGGACCTAAATTTCAAATAAGTCTGTATATAAAATTAAGCTCGTCTTTGTAACGTCGTAAATTTTGAGAATAGCGGTGATCACATAAGTTTTGTCGTCAACAATCAACTGTTATTGAACACTATAGTTCTAAATTATTAAAAATGTGAGTTAAACAAAAAATTTGAAAATAACTGGGATAATTGGAAAACATTAATTACGATAGACGGGTTGTCGCCATTTCAAGTTCACTACTACAACTACAACAAACAAGTGTAAAGTGAACGCTTTAACAATGGCCATTCCTACAAGCTACAAGAGATGAGAGTTAAGTGTTATTTAAAAACGGAGTATATAATATGCACAGTTTGAAATTTTACATATGTAGCGGTTTATGTTTTATCATTATTACGCAGTTTCTTATTCAAAATTCAATAGATATTTCCTTTGTATATGGTGAATTTTAATGTTTACATATTTGTACTCACTCTTTAAAATCTTTAATGAAATTAAATCAAATGACTAAATAGTATAGCAATCTAGAGGCCAAAATATAAAATAAAAAGTTTATTAATAAAATATTTGATAAATTGTGATTCTACAAAGAGAATCTTTTTTACGACGGTAGATACCTGCTATTTATACACCATATAAAGCTGTACATATTTGAAATAAACAAAAAATTATTTAGCACCTGAAGGACCAGAATTAACATATAAACGAATCAACTCAAATAACCGTAAACGAACTTAGGAATGAAACCGAAAAATAGAAACAGTCCGAGAGTAACTCATAAGGTAACACAATTTGCCGAATAATTGCAGAGGAATAAATCTGTTAAATATTCCTGTGAAACTCTTAAGAAAGATTATAACCAAATAAACTAATAACTCTACTATATTATACGAACAACAGGGATTTAGAACTGAAAGATCCTGTAACGATGCCGTATTTGTATTTAGATTGAGAAATCTAATTTCTAATACTATAGAATCACTAACAGGAGAATTTTACTGTCATCATGGCATGTATTTGTCTTTTTAATTAAGACATGTATTTGTATTTTTTATTAATAATTAAGTTGATTTCATGTAAGCGAATGAACTATCTTACAAGTAAAGTCGTCCCAGGAACGCAACTCAACAATATTGGCAATATCATTTTAAATACTACTTTAAAATGTATAATGTATGTCTGAATTGTCAATATAAATGAGTCAGATAAAATTAAATTATTAGAAGAATTTTTCACCAAGTAACAAAAAAGCAAAATTCGATTTCCAAAGTGGAAATTGAAACGTCAATAAATTTACTTTAACCTTTAATTGTGGCTTATTTCCATTTAAATAGTAATTACTTTAAAATGCCACAAGAAAATAGCTTCAGAACAATATCTAATTCCTTATTTGTTTGAGATATCAATAGAATTTAGCAGGGTAGAGGTCAGAAGTGATGATGTTATAAATACTAATAAATTGTTCCGATCTGGTAATCGGAAAAAATATTGTCTGTAGACGACTCTATTAGATTTATTTATTTCCTTGGTCAATATAATTTATGGTTTAGAGCTCATATATTCCTCTTGTCGCTTCCCTTCGTATCTGTTTCCATTTTTCATTTATTCTATGGAGTGGGGAAAGGAGGCTACTATCTGAGAAATCCATTTCTATAGATGATTCAGACTCATTTTCATGTTCAATACGTCTTTTCTTTTCCGTAGTTTCATTATTCTTAGCTTTATTAACATTTATATAATATCACCATTCTGCTCTCTCCTCGCTTGCTTCTCAGTTTTCGCATCTCGATTAGCTATTTTGTCGTTGCTATTATGCAACGATTAGCTATGTTGATGGTGTTGATTCTGAAATGTTTTTATTTTGTCCTCGTTCAGTCTCTAAAACAAGTTCTCTAAAGTATTCAGCTGGTGCAAAGTCTTCCTCTGAAAACTTAGTGGAGTTAAAAGGAAATATTCCGGTTGTTCTGAAATCTGATATTCCCTTTCCCATAGTTGCTACCTTTACGTGTGTTTGATTGAACAATTGGGCCAGATCGTACATCGTGATCTTCTCATATGCTGTCGAAATCATATGAAAATCGGAAATGGCAAAGAAAGATTTTTTAAGAGACCCAGAAAATGTCAAATCTAGGAGCTGGTGGTGGTTTGACGTATAAGCTGGTATTGTGAGAAGTACAGTGTAATTTTCTTTACCAAAACTATAGACATCCAATGATATATGTTTAGCTCGAATAATTGTCTAATACCAGCAAAATTGAAACGGCTTCAGTTGATTTTACGTAGTTCTGAAAATGTTTAAGCCATTTCAAGAAGAACAAATCGTTTAAACATCTGTTTTCTGGACATGCATATATACGTCATATGGGACCATCTTTCTCTAAATGTGGAAATAAATTTTTCTAGGATAAATGATCAGTGGGGGACGTAGGGACCAGAAGCACTAACAGTACCTAAGACGGTAATTCTCCTTCACGTTCGGCTGACACACCCACTTGTTTTTGTCATCTTTTGGCATAAACTTTTCTTAACTTTTTCAAAACGGGTTCGAGATTTAAAAAAAAGTAAAAAACGTAGTACAGTAGGCGGCACTGTAGTAGATTAGCGCGAAGCTTCTATTATATACTATATTAAATTTTATTATATATTTATTATTTTATTTACACGTGCAATTTTAATAAACATGTGGTGAATTTATAGATGATTCAAATAAAAAAAAATTACTTAACATTTCAAAAATCAAAATAACAAATTATGGTCAGTTTTGACATTTTGTATACCTAACAGCCACTCCCTTGTTAGGTACCCAAATGGACTCTTCCACTGTGACTGTGTAAATATAAAAATGTTTTACTAATAACTCTTTAATACACTTTAATACAATAGTCGAACCGATAATTGCAAAAATCAATCAATGTTTTAGACCATTATTGATCTGGAATCCCTTTGACTGACTATTAAGCAGTCGACTCCAATGATGTTAAAACTTAAACTGTTTTATATCGTAAGATTTTGGTTTGTGTCATAATTATATATTATTACAGTAGTTATGATCAAAATGCGCACTTATTACATTTCCCTCGTTATTAAGTGAAACTTGCTCCGTCTCTATTCAGCGTATTAATATTATGCTCGGTTAAAATCAGTCTGGTCTGGTAGAAAAAGTGAGTGGAGATGATATCGCGTGTTAATTAAATAAGCTGACTGAAATAATTTGCTGTCTAGTCAACACCGGCCAATCTGTGTATTATTACGGATGAGGATAACGTCACTCCCAGCTGGTTACAATTATTGTGAAATTCCGGGGCCCCAGTTAGGGGTTTTTGTATATTGAATGGCTTCTATTTTACTTTTAATTATTAATTTTTTTAAATAATTTTCCTAATTAGATCAAAAACAAACGACTTATTCTTTTACAAATGAATGTTTTCAATGGTGCCGCCTTAAATACACAATTCTTTAGACAGTAAAATTAAAATATCATTTTCTTAACATTTGTGAATGTAAAATAGTTGTTGTACAATGGCCTCAATTATGTCTTTAATTGTTCTTTAACCACAATATTGTCCTTTTCTGTTCCTTTAATCTTCAACGAACTTTTTTCCTTATGTATTTCTGGGTTTAACCCTTTCATGGGCGTGAGCAAATTAAATAGTTTTAAACAATTTTCTTTGACTGGTTAACAATTATATAACGATTCCTGATGATTCAGTTGTCATAAGGGCAAAAAATTTTGCCCCTCCCCCTATTTTATTAGGTGGTGGAAATAATAACTCCCAGCGCCCATACCCGAAAAATGTAAATTCGAAAAAAGGAACATTTCAAACTAATTTTACTTTATTTAGACCTCATAAAATACACAATATGTATGCATAAACGAGTAAATACATCCATGATTATTGACCATGAAATTTCTTAAAACAGGGTGTTATGCATAATGGGAGATTGCAGTAGGTGCAGATATACCGAGTCTTTTTCTCATTTCCTGAGTCCTGTACATCCTACATCGTCTGTAACATTTCTCCTTGTTTGGCATATGTCTACCAACTTCCGCTAATCTCTCTTCGACTATCGACACCGCCCATTATCTGATTATAAACGCGTACAGCTTTAGTGCATGACACATTTGTTGTGGAGTCATCTTTATTTTTACGACTCACAACATCCTTATCTCGTGGAGAGAAACAGTTGCTCAAGATTTTGACTGGTTCATCTTCGTTTTACTTTTATATATATATATATATATATATATATATATATATATATATATATATATATATATATTATATATATATATTATATATATATATATTATATATATATATATATATATATATATATATATATACATATTATATATATATATATATATATATATATATATATATATATATATATATATATTTATAAATGTTTTGGATGGGTTGGAGTCAATAAAAGGGGCTATTGGTTAACTATTTATTATCTCGAGCTTTCAATTGTGTTTACAATTATTATCAAGAGCTGCTAAAAAAGACAAAATATCTTACAAAGTTGAACAACGGTTGAACTAAAAAGAAAAAAAAATTTTTGTTAACTCACCAAATAAAATTAGTTTGGTTAATAAATTTGCTGCTAATACATCTCAAAAAGAATTAATACAAAAATATCCTTATCCAATAAATGCTTCTCTGAAATTTTGAACTATATTTTGAGCTATAACTTTGAAAACATTTTCTTAACATAAAAAAATTGAATTTATAAATAAATTAAAATAGCGACCAATTACAAATAAGCCTCAATGTCATAAATGCCAACTTAAAAATTTTTATTTAGGACAATTATATGGCCAAAAATAAAATTTTGTTTAAAAATTCTTTTTTGTTTAGTAACAAAAAAGAAGAAGATTTATTCACCATTGATAGATGTCTGAAAAAATGTAACAGATTTATGGAAAATTAAATTAAAACATGATATTTTACAAGTTTCATATATAAATTATAAAGAAATAATATAATTATAAATTTTGCTTAGATTTTGAATTTCTGATCTTTTGTTTAAATAATGATAAGGACATTTTTGTATTAATTCTTTTTGAGATGTAATAACAGCAATTTTATTAACCAAACTAATTTTCTTTGGTGAGTTAACAAAAAAAAAATTTTTCTTTCTAGTTCCACTTTGTAAGATATTTTGTCTTTTTTAGCAGCTCTTGATAATAATTGTAAACACAATTGAAAGCTCGAGATAGTAAATAGTTAACCAATAGCCCCTTTTATTGACTCCAACCCATCCAAAACATTTATATATTTTTTCCAAACGAGTCACAAGTACTTCTTTTTTCTTATATATATATATATATATATATATATATATATATATATATATATATATATATATATATAACATGACTCTAGACGAATTATTCCACGTTGCAAAAGACAGAGAAGCTTTTAAAAATGTGGTCGCCAACCTCCGTTAAAGGGGACGGCATAGGAAGAAGAAGAAGATATATATATATATATATATATATATATATATATATATATATATATATATATATATATATATAGGTGGTGAGTTCACAAAAAAAAAATACCAACTGCCAAATACTATACTCTATAGCCTCGTTTGACAGGCATCATGAGCATGTATTGTTTGAGTGATGATCTGCACTTGAACGCTATCATCGTTTCGTCAACAGCTAAGTAAAATGAGTTTTTCCACAAGTTGTCTCACCTTATGCAGTTTGTCATATCCAGATTTTCCTCGGGCACCACATTTTCATTGTTGTTTAGGTGTCAATTTTCAATTAGTTTTTTGTATCCCTTAGATCCAAATACTTGCTAAACTATTGATGCCTAAATATGGATCAGTGGAGCAATAATTGGAAAACTGAGGAAGTATATGTATTCCCATTATAATCATTACTCCAATTAGGGCCTTCACTTCCTCTACATTTCTATCTTACCAATTATTAGATGAACCGGGTTAATTTGTCTTATTAGCCCTTCTAGGCCAATTCTGCTTTGCATATAGATTAGTCTGACAAACTATCGTGTCAAGAATATCTAAATCAAAAATTTTGGTGAAATAATTGATTTCTTTGTCTTCAATATTAAAATCGTATGCAGAACTGGCATCGTTGGAAAAATGAACTGCAAGGTTGTCAAAGAAATCTATGATCCCATTCCTCATTTTTTTCATCTTCACTATCTTCCGATACAGATGGTCAAAATTGTAACGAAGATATAGGGAGAGAAAAATTACCTGAATATTGAACATGTGAAGATGAAAAACAGGCTGTATAATCTGAACAGTTGTCTTCCAAATTTTCAAGTTCTTTGAAAGCACTTTCATCTGCTTCGCCTTATGAATGTCTTCTTCTCATTGTCAGGTAAGAGAGTATAAATAAGCTAATGCAGCCTCAGCATCTCTGGGATTATTTAGATCCCACATTTCTAAAATAAAATAATATAAATGAACACCGAGGATTGGCGGTGGAAAGCCTATAACCCAGTTACAAATATAGATTTAGCATACGTCAAATACGTTCTATTATCATTGTTTTTATATGAATGTCTGTATAAAAGTCAAAGGAATAGAAAAATAATATTTAAATCCTTAGCGCTCACCTTAATTTTCATGTAAACAATTATTTATTCACAACTAGAACATAACCGCACAAAAAACCGCCAAAACAGCGTATATTCTGTAACCTCGGAAACCTTTTTTGGATGGTGCTAGAAAGGTCACCAATGGAGACACTGCGGACGACAGCCAGATGGTTGGTGGAGAGCGAGTCGTGGGTTCGAAACTAGCTTTTGGAACCGGGAATGGGTCCAACGGACGAAATAAGTAAAGGTAGGACAGGATAAGAGATATTAGAAAAGATATAGAAATAAACAAAAAGATAGACGGGTAAAATTACCATAAATAAGATAAGATAGAAACAGGGCGCCACTTAACTTTTTGGGTTCAAGGAGAAAATTAAGAAACCTTCGAAAAGAAAAGAGGTAAGGAAAGATATTTAGGTTCTGAGACCAACTTCAAGGAAAGATATCGACAGTTAATTATTAAATAAATTCGGTCAACACACTATATAAACAAATAATAAATATATTAGGTGGACTCCGTCCACCTATTTACCTACAAAACTTAATCAGCCTGATCTTTCTTCTGGTCGAAGGTATAATAAGTATTTAATATAATAAACAAACATTCAGAGGTATTGTTATATCAGGAAACTTATTAGTTTCGAGAAATAAAATTCATTGATAAAACAAAACAATATATTCAACACCACTATGATATAGGCAGCTGAATGTACACGCATGTAAAAAATGCACCATCGATTATTAAATGGTGGTATAGATATAAAAATAAACAGTATTATAATTAGGAAATACCTTTACAAATACAATAATATAATAAAATCATACACAGTTTAAATTCTCAGCGAAGAGAGCCTGATAGTATTTAATAGTATTCAACTAAAGCTGATATATATATATATATATATATATATATATATATATATATATATATATATATATATATATATATATATATATAAATATATATAAATATATACAGTATACTCCCTCTATAACGAACACGGTTATTACGAAGTTTCGCTTATAACGAGCTACATTAGATGTCCCGTAAAATTTCTATTGAACTATAACTCTCAATGGTTTGGTTATAACTAGAGGTTAGATCGAAAAACGTGTTTCTTAAGTTTTTGGCAGGGCCGTGGCTATAAATAAATACCCTTTTTAACTACCCCACAATAAACGTAACTGCCGCCTGCAATAAACTTCTTTACAATAAATACAACTGATTCACATCTTTGGTAAATAAATAGTAGATGATAGATAGAATGATACTGGACAATTTAAAGCAGTCAAAAATGACAGACTTCTTACAATTGCATAAGCAATAGTTTATGTGATCCTTGAACTTTTTTTCAAAAACGCCATTCAAACAATATTTTTATTAGCATCTTATATTGCTCCGAACGTCTTCACTATAGGAAGTTAATGTTTTAGAAAACTACATATTTATAAGTATGTACAGTATTATTGTTGTCTGATATAACGAGATCGGCTTATAACGAGGTAATTAGTCTGCCGTTTCAGTTCTCGTTATAGAGGGAGTCTACTGTATATAAATCTCTCTTTGCTGTTTATGGGCTTATCTCGAGATAATGGGTTAAAAATGTATAACAATTATAGCAAATAACAAAATGATTAAATTTAAATTCTAAAGAATACAAAAAGGTTTCAAGAATTCTGTATTATAAACCACCCGCACTTGGTTTCAAGATAATCATCTATATCGCACTGTTGTTTACCGATTAACTGAGAATTAAAATTACATGTTCGTAATTTAGAGGTTCATAATAGTTGATTGAAAGTTCGAAAATATTAAATGTTCCTTGATTGAATGTTAACTCAGTAGTTAACCTTAACTACAGGAGAAGAAATAAAATGATTATGATAACTTACGATAAGTCTTGATGACTGCTGCACTCTTCACTGAAGCTAAATACTTTACTTGTATTAAACACTGAACTTAATTAAATTAAAGGTAGTTTATCCAATCTTTAATCTAATATGGTATTAGATTAAGAACTGAAACATTTAAGTGTATACACACTTAAAGAAAAAATTCACACAGATGGTAAGATAACACAGAGACGGTAATATTAGCAAGCGGCTTTGCGCAAAGATCGCCCTACCAGAAGTGAATTTCCCTTCTCAAAATTTCACAAGCTTCCCCAAAAATAAGGTGTGATATCCCCCACTTAAAAATGACAGGTCAGATGGTATGTATTTCTAAGAATGTTCTAACGATATCGAAAATAACGGTATTCTTCTAGCTAAAAACGTGATGAAAGGTAAATACTTTTGGATTAAGTTCTCTCAGAAAATTACTATAACGTGCCTTCGACGATGTTTATCAAATTTATCAAAAAAGAACCCGCCTGACCGGAAAGAATTAACCGTGGATTAAGGAGAATAATAAGTCGGACCTTCCGTGTTTTGAGATAGTCGGTAGATTCCATTGGAATTTCCTAATGGTAAACACGACCACCTATATATTATTTGCAAATACGGCCATCGGCGTCTCAGCAACAGGGGTAAAAGGATTAAAAATTATTTAATATTTTAATTATAAATAAAATGTTACAATTCAAACAAGTATGAATGGTAATGTAAATATGTGTACCTTAGCTTTGAAGTAATTTTTTATAGGTTTACTGATATCACTACTAGGTGGCAGCAGTGACAAACGGTGGGAAAATCGATGTGCACTGCCTGTAGACGTGGTATTATATGGTGGGAATTATACTTCCCACTTCTCTGAAAGGGTTAAATGAGGGGAAGCTAGAACACCTTAAATGTCCATTTATTTATAGTTTACATTTTGATTAATTTTTCTTAGATATTATTCAAAATATGTGACACGTAGAACGATAGAACAAATGCTTCTAGTTAAGGAGCAAAGGGGGTTTGGTGGCTGTTGGGGTTCATGAGATAAAAATTAAAATGTTTCCATTGGAAGCCATCGTCCTTATCAATATTTCATTTATTTTTTTTCCATTAGGTACATGTATTGATGCTTGCCTACCTAAGCTTAAAACACTTGTTAAAGTGTTTCCAAACAATTGTTTCACAATGTTATAAACATAATTTTCAGGTATATTATACGGCAGTTCCAATATATTGATGTTTGCTACTGTTATAAGTATTAATAAATAACACATTGTTGGCTAGTATCACATTAAGACACATACTACAAGTTCCAGTACTAGTACTGGAACTTGTAGTCCATACTAGTACTTCCGTCCAAAAAATGTCATTTTAATCAGTTGCCATAAGAGACATTGTCTCAAGGTCAGTAGCAACCTCCATTGGGAGTCTTGCGTTGCCATGCAGGACATCTGTTAAAAACTTCACACCACACACCATATTTTTAACAAAAATGTAACAAATAACAAATTTTATACCAGTTTGAGGGTTTTTACCCAAATATTTAGTGTCTTGACTTATGTAAACCTGGTAAATATAACCACGTTGCTTTTTTAACCTTAGTCAAAATTTAATTTTTACGTTTGTATTCAATAAAGTGGTAATACTTATTCCAGGTAAATACACTGATGATGCACTTATTAGTCCGAGAACGTTCTGTGATCTAGCCCGAGAAGATCTTTTTAATTATATACCTTTTATAAAGGATTTTTAAATAAAACATTTTCAATATCATCTACTAGATGAAAAAAATAAAAATAGTAAAATGTTAATAAACATTTTCAAATTTTAAAATTTATAACATAGTAAATATCTTAAAAAAGTTAATTTAATTATCAGGGTTTGGCCCATAATAAAAAACAATTATCACCATTAACGGTTGATTGTGAAATTCGTTGTTGATCTATAAATCACCGTGTCCTGTACCCTAGTAGGTAAATGGAAACGTCGTATTGGAACAGACCCCTTTAAAATGTAATGACCGTTTCCGCCGATGAGGTCGAGGTATAATCCGTCCTTGTAATCGAATTATCACTGAAAGGGAGGACGTAATTTGTTTAGGACAACTGAAGACCCTATTCATTGGACTAACAATTTGCCTACTTTGATGGCCGCATTATTCCCGTTATTCCTTCTGTATCTTCGGCTTAATTAAAATGGTAAGAAATAATTGATACATATAACAATATTTTTATTGTGAATCTTATTATGGACAAATAGTGTTTGCATTTCTTATATATTTTTAAGACAACACTTAGCAGTTGAATGCTTAGCAGTAGAATAATTATTAGCAGTTCTAATGTTGAAATTATTTATAATCGGGTTCTACTCGTATTATTTTCAACAGATATCTATGGTCATTCTTACCCTTCATGTTATGATAGCTTTATTATACTAGTAAATACAACGGTAGTAGACTAGACATGAAGCACAAAAATCGGCTCAACCTTCGAAAATCGGCGCAGTGAGACGGGTTGATATGCAGTTTCGTAAGAGCGTCTGGAAATTTTGTGAACTATGCGATCATGAATAAATGAAAAACTGCATTTGAAAAATGCATTTTCCAGAGTTCCAAATTTAAAAAATTTTAACTCTGCAAATATTGAATAAAATACGTCCAATTTTTTACTCGGGGTAATTGGTGGTCGCTGAACACGAATATCATATCTGCGAAGGTCTCCAATGTACCTGGTGCCCAGAGCATCATCGTACTCACCTCGTCTTTAGGAGATTTATGCAGATTCCATACAAAATCATCCGAAACTCGTTTGTGGAGGGTTTTCGAGGTCGATGAACAAGAATATCATGTCGGCTAAGGTCTCGGATGTACTTGGTGCCCAGGTTGGACAGTACATAGCTCGTCTCCAGGCAGTTTTATACAGATTCCATACAAAATCATCCGAAACTCGTTTCTCGGGAGCTTTCGAGGTTGCTGAATACGAATATCATTTCAGCCAAAGGATATACAATAAAAATGTTCTGTCGGTAATGTGGAAAAGGCCATTTTTTATAATCTGTTTTTAAAATATTGTTACGTTTTTCTGTATGTTCAGAGATTAATTGAAGCAAATGTGGTTTATTTTAAAACTAAAACTAAATTTATTTTAACTCCAAAAGCTCACATAATTACAAATTCACAAATTTTAATTACATTATTAATTATTGCTTACAATTCACAATGATATCGCTTACAAAAAAATTCTCCGATACTAATACTCAAAGGTCGCTTCTGCGGCTTATATAATGAAAACAACTGTTCTCGAAATAGATAGAATAGCTAGTGGAGGGATGGCGCGGCAGAATCCATGCGATAATAGAAATTCCAGAAGATTACCGATAAAGAGCTGAATTCGACTTCTCGAATTACTCTACGCCAGGACCGCAATTAGGGTGTATCTAACACAACAATAATTTATCTAATCCTAATAGCAAGTAACGCGCAAGAACTACTAAATACACTCATGGACAAAAATATCGAATATTTTGGAATTTTCCAATTTTTTTTTGTAGTTACTATTATTTCAATATAATTTTATATTACTGATAATACTCATATAGTAGGCAGATGTACTCAACTGGTTTGAAATATTTTGATGTTTATTTTGACGTTTATTCAATGGTTAGTGTCATTCGTACATTTTATCATAGAAAACCTTCTTCACGTAAAGCAAAAATCATACTAATTCGGTTATTTTTAGTTTAATTTATTAAGTTTAATTAAATATTGTTTTTATTAAACTAAATTTAAAATAAGTATCCCATCAATTCGACACTACGATGAAGCCCAAGTAGCACATATTGTAATTTTGTACGAGGAAGGATATGCTGAAGCATGTTTAAAATTTCTTTAAATTATTTCCCTTAGAAAATTAATTTCACGCCGCCTATGTCTATATATTTTGTTAAAAGCCTTAAAAATAACCCAACAACAACGAGCGATTCGCTACGCTTTTTTTTAACAACGAAATATTTTGCCATATGTTCTCTGTTCTTTTTATCTATCCTTTGCTAAATCATGCATAAAGAGTAGGTTTTCGGTGAAAGTATAATTCCTGTCAGGAGATGGTGGTTAGGTTACAAAAATGACCACACTAGCCTTGTCATTTAAATATCAATTTCGCGTGGCACTCGTCAGCCAATACTCCCACTCCTTTTTATCTTTAGCTTGCCTAAGATCAGAATTCGAATTCATTTTCGGGTTGGTTCCTATGGCAAGCGGTTTGTCTTCATCACACGGCGGTAAGTGTATTTTCAATTCACCCTTATCTATATAAAATATCTTTACAGAGTGAGTCCTATATCAACTATTTTCTCTTTTGTCAAACAGACGTGTTCCAATTCGAAGGAACGAAGTCACCTCTGTTTGCCGATCGTTCTTCTCTACCTTCATTCGACGCCATCGTTCATCTCTACCTTCATTCGACGCCATCGTTCATCTCTACCTTCATTCGACGCCATCGTTCATCTCTACCTTCATTCGACGCCACCGTTCATCTCTACCTTCATTCGACGCCATCGTTCATCTCTACCTTCATTCGACGCCACCGTTCATCTCTACGTTCATGTGTCTCTTCATTTATCTCTACTACTTACTACTACCTGTGCTGTTCCTGTCTGGTTGTTTCGCTTTTTGTCTGCCTAAGTCAATTCGAGGGATTACGGATTGAAGACCGTAATTCGTTGCTGTACCTGCTGTCCAGTACCTGTTGCCAGGACCCAGTGTCAAGTGGCTTTATTGAGGACGTAACGCCATTACCTGTGTCCACCTGTTGTCTACTGTATCGTGAGTAACTATAAATTTTATTGACTAAAGCTCAACTTCGATACCTAAATAGCAAGAAGTTGATTTACAACATTCAGTTTAGTGACTTTGCTGCTATTTATGGTTAAGTATAACCGAATGAACTATCACGGGTATAAACTTACGATATAATATATACGTATAAATTACGAACCATTTGTTTTATATTAAAGTAGGTTATATTTATGATAAATTTTAGGAATAGATTTGAGGTGATCACGTTCAAAAAATTTAGTAAATGTTTACGTATTCTCAAGGCATAATAATAATTTATTTGACGAATATTGACAATTATAATATTCCTTGTTTTTTTTATTCTTGAGAATACTACATTATTCAGAATTATTTTTCAGAAAAGATATTTTGTTGTTGTATTCGATAATAAATTGTGCAATCACTTATATCGTGCCATTTAACTGTGCCGTAAAAAATTGTTATAGTGCATTTTTTTTTCTAATATACCTCAATATAACTTTGTTGACGAACTATTTGCTTTTTATTTTTTGTTATGATATGAATTTATATTTTTGTGCAAGGTGTATCTCTTTCAGGCATTTTTATTGATTTATATTATTATTTGTTTTTATCATATAACTAGTGTATATGTGTCGAAATATTAAGTGTGTACCGCACAATCATAATACCGTTTCTCTCACGGTTTACTTTATTCTCGCGTGATTATCTTAACTCTATCTTACCTTTTTTGTTATCGTATTCTATATGTCTTAAGGTTTCCCTGTTCCTCTAAAAATAGGGTGGTGCCCAAATAATTCCCTTCTATTATCTTCTAACTTCTCGTCTCTGTATCTTCAGTACTTCTCTAACTGATTTTTTATATTTGAGCTGTTATAAGAGCCCCGACCAAGATACCTCTGCCAGACTGAAGCCCGAGCCTAGTACCGTTCTTTGTGTAACCTCTAATCTGTCATTAAATAGGGTACAATGCACAAAAAGATATCGCACGACGTCTCAGCAGAACTGAATCTATAGTTTCAAATACTCTAAAAAGGTACCGCGAAACAGGAAATTTTGTACGAAGGCCTGGTCAAGGACGCCCAAGGTGCACAACCGCAATTGATGGCCGTTTTTTGGTTCCTAATTTTACACAAAATCGTTCATTGACATCGATGTACCTCAGAAATGAGCTATTAAATGTTAGACAAGTTAATGTGAGTCAACAGTTAGACGAAGATCAAAAGAAGCAAACTTAAAGCCCAGACGCCCCGCCAAAGTTCCAGGTCTTCTCCAAAATCATAAAGCTCGTCGTTTGGAATTTCCTAGAACACATATTTAGTGGAATATAGACAACTGGAAAAACGTTCTTTTCACTGATGAGACCAGAATCCTATTATAGAAGCCAGATGGTCAAAACTACGTCTACAGAAAAGTTGGAAAATGATTCACCAGCTGCAGTCTCGCCCAGACCGTTAGTTTTGGAGTTGATGGCATAATTCTTTGCGAAGGTATTAGTTGGGAGGTACGTACCGCACTTGTGGAAGTGATTGGACGGATGACTAGTGATTCTTACATTTAAAACATCCTGCAAGATCGTGTTTTGTCATATGCTGGTTACATTGGATATGAAAGATTCACGTTAATGCACAATAATGCTCGACCAAATGCCGCTGCCACAGTGAGTAATTATCTTGATGAGGTCCAAATTCGAAGATTGGATTGGCCACCAAATTTAAATCCAATAGAGCACATGTGGGATCACCTAAAACGCAGCATACGACAAAGAAATCCCGTTCCAAATACGATAGAGCAGCTTCGGCTTGCTGCACAGGATGAATGGAATGCAACTTCCCAAGGATATGTCCAAAATTTACTTGCAAGCATGCTGAGAAAGATGCAAGCAGTAATAAGAGCTAGATGGGGAATACTCGTTACTGATCATGCACTTCTTTCAGTTAAAATGACTTGTTTAAGCAATTGAAATTATCATTTAAGTTTAGAGTAAAATAAACTTATTTACCTAATATTAAACATTTATTTTTTTCACAATTTTCTCCGCATAAAAACTTAAAATTGGGAGGTACGTACCGCACTTGTGGAAGTGATTGGACGGATGACTAGTGATTCTTACGTTTAAAGCATCCTGCAAGATCGTGTTTTGTCATATGCTGGTTACATTGGATATGCACAATAATGCTCGACCAAATGCCGCTGCCACAGTGAGTAATTATCTTGATGAGGTCCAAATTCGAAGATTGGATTGGCCACCAAATTTAAATCCAATAGAGCACATGTGGGATCACCTAAAACGCAGCATACGACAAAGAAATCCCGTTCCAAATACGATAGAGCAGCTCCGGCTTGCTGCACAGGATGAATGGAATGCAATTTCCCAAGGATATGTCCAAAATTTACTTGCAAGCGTGCTGAGAAAGATGCAAGCAATAATAAGAGCTAGAGGGGGAATACTCGTTACTGATCATGCACTTCTTTCAGTTAAAATGACTTGTTTAAGCAATTTAAATTATCATTTAAGTTTAGAGTAAAATAAACTTATTTACCTAATATTAAACATTTATTTTTTTCACAATTTTCTCCGCATAAAAACTTAAAATTTTTCATTAAACATTGTTAAAATAAACTCTATTTTACAATAAACAGAAATACAGAAATTATTTTGAAAAAACAAAAATTAGAAAATTCCAAAATATTCGATATTTTTGTCCATGAGTGTATAATAAATGCGTTAGTTATTCATAGCGAAATGTTCGGTTTATATCTAAATGTTTCCAAAACTAAAATTATAGTATTTTCAAAGATACCAATAAACGTACATTTGTACCTATGCCAATTCGAATGATCAGATGTTACGTTTTCTCTGTTACTGTTTTGCTGTATGGCTGTGAAAGTTGGATAATGGACTCTGAAACAGAAAAAATAATAGATGCCTTTGAAATGTGTATATACAAAGGGATGCTGAGAATTCCATGGATACAAAAAGTTACCAATGGTGAGGTACTTTGGTGCATGAGTAAACAAAAAGAATTACTCAGCATAATTAAAGAGAGAAAGATACAATACTTGGATTATGTGTTGCAAGACGAAAGATATGAATTACTCAAAATCCTATTGGAAGGTAAAGTGCAGAGCAAAAGATCAGTTGGAAGACGCCAGAACTCGTGGCTGAAAGACCTGAGGAGATGGTTTCATCGCGTGCCTTAGTCTGTGGACCAATAAGCACGTCGGTGCGCATCGCCCCACCTTTTTACCTTCTATTCAATTTACAATTTACCAATGGCTTTTACAATGCACATATCGATACGAAAGAAAAGGGTATAAAAAGTGTGCATTTTCCAAGCCGTGGGTAGTCAAGTTTAGCCTTGCTCCGGCTCCCATATAGAGTCTCCTATACCCGAGAGCCCCCTTCATGGGGCTTTGCTCACCCCTCGTCCTTAGACTGTTTTGATAGAACCATTCTGCTACTATATTGCGTTTTGTTTGTAAGAATTACCTTAACCCACCAAGTTGGGATAGAAACGCAGAAGAAACTTCGATCGGATAGAGTCGAAGCCCTCTGTAGAGTACCTAGGAAGCTGATACGGGGTTAGTTCTTTGTGAAGACCCTAACCTCTCTATAGTGACAACGGTTTGATCGCTCATCCACAGAAATATTGCCAACCTTCGAAAGGAGACGGCGCAATACGAAGAAGAACGCAACAATATGTAGTTCAGATCCTCTTCATAACCCGCTATAACCACCTGATCGTCTGCGAAAAACACGTGGTCAAATAACAATTGTTATTCATTTCTATTTAAATTCTATACACATTCCGTCTCCAACCTAGTTTTTAAAGCAGCTTGGATATACATATATATATTGTAGATAAGGTTGGAGACAGAGAACACCTCCGTTTGATTCCTTTTGTTAGTGGAAACGTTTCTGATATGCCAGCACCTTGTTTTCGAATGCGCTTGCACTTTTCGAATATTTATAAATAATGATAGTTCGCACATATACTCCGTTAAGGAATTTTCGTTAACACCTGAAAGAGGTGTTTCAGTGACTCTTCTGAGTTTATAAATAAAAATGTAGACCGAACGGTATCTACTCCAAATACACCTCTACAGGCGAAATTTCAGCATAGTAAGGTAGCTTTCTGATAACTTTCTGATGTGACGATATGAGGTTTATATGTTAACCTGAGTGTACCAGGACCACATAAAAGGTATATATATATATATATATATATATATATATATATATATATATATAGAAAGAACCTTTTGACAGGTCTATATATATATATATATATATATATATATATATATATATATATTTCTTTGTAGTACCAATTGACTTCTGGACGAAAAGTATTCCCATTTGGCATCCGTGAATATTCACGGGCCACAATATACAGCGAATTCTGTTGCGGTACCAATTGGCATCAATCGCTGTTGCGGTTTCTTTGGCATCGATTGGCTTTGGACCTTTAGCATCCATTGGTTTATGACTTAAGTCGACAATAATACCTAAAGGTTTCGGTGGAATTCTACCTGAGTCAATTCATCTGTTCAGTCATTGTAATATTTTGTTGTCGAAACGGATGTTTAAAAATTTAACTTGTTAGAGTATATTTACTCTTTATCTATAAATTGTAGGCAGGTAGTTATTGCTTTTTTCGAGATTGAATATTTTTCTTTTAAAATTATGACAGCTTCAAATTTGATTTAATTTGCTAAATACTTTTATTTTACATTTTTTAAGCTCAGTAATTTAAAAATGTTTTATCGTCTTTTAACAACTTCTAGTCTGATTATTCCCTGAGTAAAAGAGCTCTGTTGTAATGAATTATTTGGTATTACTAAAGAAATTCTGGTATAGTAGGATTAAATGTTAAAATTAAATGTTACAATGATTGTAACTTCATGTCTTGGGCTGTTACGTCGCATTATGGGCTATATGGGCTGTATTTTCTCGTTCTTGTTCGTATTTCTCTTCGATTTGCATTTTCGATGACACTTTCCAATATTTTAGCAAATTCAAAGTCCATGAAAAATACTTAGAAAGCAAACAAAAGTACTTATAAGAGTATACGACCATTTGATAACACTCACTGTGAAAATTTTTGCAAGTGAAGATGTTTAAGACAACAGGCACATTATTGCCGAACGCAAAGTGCACATAACTTTCTCCTTTATTTTTTGGTATCTGACTTCTTAAAACTGTGTGTATTTTTCTTTCCTCTGCCCATACTTCTCGTACGTCACTGAATCTGGTTTGATGTGGTATTATATAATAATAGATGCACAATCAAAACGAACCAGATTCTTTTACATTAAAAAGAGATAAAATATTATGTCCATATACTATGAAAAGCAATAATTAAAAAAGAGTCGTATTTTAACACATATTTGTTTTTCTTTAACCGTTTGTTAATAAATAATATATCAAAATTTATTCGACATAATGTATGTTTTATTTTAAGGCTGTAACATAAAAATAAGAATTACCTGTTATGAAGGCACTACATAGGTAATTATTATCTGTACCTAACAAAAACCAATTTTATCAAAATCAACCTAGTTTGAAATATATGGAGTCTCGATTATATCTCATGGTTGTGTTTGCCCTACGTAGAAAAAAATAAAATAAAATTACTGAAATCTCTTGGGAATTGAAGTACTCAAGAATTGAAAAGATGTTGAAATTACTGTAACTTTGAAGAAGTTGAAAATCAAATGTTTAAAGGTACACTTCTTTTAAACAAAATTCAGAATCAGTATTTTATCTCTTAACTTCATAAGAAGTGAATAATAAAGAAGTTATATACATACAAAAGGTTTTTGTAAGAAACACAGTTGCAAACATATAATTTACAAAATTTCTTGGTCTCTCTTTTTAAAATGGCGATACATAGCTTTCAACGTAAACAAAGTTTTAGGAGTAGTGTCCACTTAATAGCTTCTAATGGTAATAGTGGGTTAGGTACAATTAAACCCTAGTTAATGTTTAAAATTTGCCAATGTTTTTACTTTATTTTAAGTCTTTATCAAGGCTATACATGGCACATACCTATAATGGTACATAAAATGATCCATTGTGACGTTTGGGTTCACCATTGGAAAGTTGTCCGTTCTGCTTTGGGGACTGTGTCCTCTGACTATAAAATATAAGCGAAAAATTGCAATACACTCTTAACTGCTCAACATATCAAGGTGTTATAGCAGGTGTTCCGCGTGCAATGCTGCCATGTTCACATGTACAGCGTGGAAAACAAGAGTCATTTGCTGTCGGTTAAGGTTACCGAAAACCCAAGCAAAGCTTAACTTTTTGGATCAATAGCAACAACTACTCCAGTGACTCCAATAGTGAACATGGCAGCATTGCACGCGGAACACCTGCTATAACACCTTGATGTGTTGAGCAGTTAAGAGTGTATTGCATTTATTCGCTTATACTAATTGAACATCTTTGGGATATGTTAGATAGATGTGTCCCGAGGCGCCCACATCCACCTCAAATCCTTCAACAACTAAAAGAAACTCTAATCGAAGAATGGGAAAATATAGGTACCTCAACAAGATATCGACAGGCTTATACGCAGCATGCCACGTAGATTTCAAGCACTAATTCGCGCTGGTGAAAAATACACACGATATTAAGAATAAATTTTTCTTCATATCCTTACGTTAGAGATGTGGAACAACTGCTTATTCCATTTCATTTGTTGTAGTGTTTTCAAGTTGTTATGATTATCTTCAAAATGGTATGTAGAAATGGTTTTAATTTATTAAATTTATTTGAACAAAACATGATTCCTTTATTCAGGTAATAAGATTTCTATATTATTAAAATTATTAAGACGCAAATATGCGTGAGGCAAAATTAATAACAAACTATGAACGAATAAATAAACGAAACACAAATATAGAGATATCAGCAGGAGTGGTGAGAAAAGCAAAGAATAGTAGAAGGCAGGAGAGTAATAATATCCCAGTTAAAGACAAAAAATGATCCAGAAATTGAAATTTCATAAGACACTATAATAAAATATAGGTAGAAGAGCGAGCACTAAATCCTACATATCTGATCTACCCGAAAATGTATTACTTTGCTATACTATAAAATACTAGTTATGTTTGGATCAACAGAAACAACTACTCCGAGGGCTAATACCCCTACCGGCATTGAATTATACTATTGATCCTATAGTCACAGAACAACACAACCCATCAAGTGTGAAACGCCAAACAGCTGTTTCGGTCCGCCAGACCTCATCAGTGACGCTTGGCTTCTCCATTGGAAAGTTGTTCGTTCTGCTTAAGGGTACAAGGTCCTCTGAATCTCAAATGTAGATGAGAATGCAATCCACTCTTAACTGATCAACATTTAATATGTCATCACAGGTGTTCCGTGTGCAATGCTGCCAGGTCACC
Organism: Diabrotica undecimpunctata; assembly: GCF_040954645.1. Classification (NCBI taxonomy): domain Eukaryota; kingdom Metazoa; phylum Arthropoda; class Insecta; order Coleoptera; family Chrysomelidae; genus Diabrotica; species Diabrotica undecimpunctata. The sequence continues at coordinate 76,570,570 of NC_092809.1, read as the reverse complement.
CATGTACAGCTTGGAACAACAAGAGCCATTTGCTGATCGGTTTAGGTCACCGAAACCCAATTAATTATATTTAGATCAACAGAAACAACTACTCAGAGGGCTAATACCCCTACCGGCATTGAATTATACTATTGATCCAATGGTCGCAGAACAACACAACCCATCAAGTGTGAAACGCCAAACAGCTGTTTCGGTCCGCCAGACCTTATCTGTGACGCTTGGCTTCTCCATTGGAAAGTTGTCCGTTCTGCTTAAGGGGACAAGGTCCTCTGAATCTCAAATGTAAATGAGAATGCAATCCACTCTTAACTGATCAACATTTAATATGTCATCACAGGTGTTCCGTGTGCAATGCTGCTAGGTCACCTATGTGATCAGTTAAGAGTGGATTGCATTTTCATTTAAATTTGAGATTCAGAGGACCTTGTCCCCTTAAGCAGAACGGACAACTTTCCAATGGAGAAGCCAAGCGTCACTGATGAGGTCTGGCGGACCGAAACTGCTGTTTGGCGTTTCACACTTGATGGGTTGTGTTGATCTGCGACCATTGGATCAATAGTATAATTCAATGCCAGTAGGTGTATTACCCCTCGGAGTAGTGGTTTTTGTTGATCCAAACATAATTGGTTGGGTTTCGGTGACCTAAACCGATCAGCAAATGGCTCTTGTTGTTCCAAGTTGTACATGGTTGACCTGGCAGCATTGCACACGGAACACCGGTGATGACATATTAAATGTTGATCAGTTAAGAATGGATTGCATTCTCATTTACATTTGAGATGCAGAGGACCTTGTCCCCTTAAGCAGAACGGACAACTTTCCAATGGAGAAGCCAAGCGTCACTGATGAGGTCTGGCGGACCGCAACAACTGTTTGGCGTTTTACACTTGATGGGTTGTGTTGTGCTGCGACCATTGGATCAATAGTATAATTCAATGCCGGTAGGGGTATTAGCCCTCGGAGTAGTTGTTTCTGTTGATCCAATCATAATTGGTTGGGTTTCGGTGACCTAAACCGATCAGCAAATGGCTCTTGTTGTTCCAAGCTGTACATGGGTGACCTGGCAGCATTGCACACGGAACACCTGTGATGACATATTAAATGTTGATCAGTTAAGAGTGGATTGCATTCTCATTTACATTTGAGATTCAGAGGACCTTGTCCCCTTAAGCAGAACGGACAACTTTCCAATGGAGAAGCCAAGCGTCACTGATAAGGTCTGGCGGACCGAAACAGCTGTTTGGCGTTTCACACTTGATGGGTTGTGTTGTTCTGCGACTATTGGATCAATAGTATAATTCAATGCCGGTAGGGGTATTAGCCCACGGAGTAGTTGTTTCTGTTGATCCAATCATAATTGGTTGGGTTTCGGTGACCTAAACCGATCAGCAAATGGCTCTTGTTGTTCCAAGCTGTACATGGGTGACCTGGCAGTATTGCACACGGAACACCTGTGATGACATATTAAATGTTGATCAGTTAAGAGTGGATTGCATTCTCATTTACATATAAAATACTAGCTTTTATCCTCGATTCGATTGTGATGGCGTCTTCTGCCGAGAAGTATCCCTTGAAAATACAACTTTTTTTAATAAAATGTATCATCTGTGCTTATTTGTGTCTCTGTCAAAATTGCAAAAATAATCAATATGATCGGTTAAAAAGTTAAACAGGGAATGCGAAAAAAAAAAACAAGCCGACAAACACCTTACACTCACATTTATAATATTAGTTAATATTTTCACAGAAAAAAAGACAAAGCATAACCAGAGATAGATAAAAACTAAGCATCTTAATGAAAGAATCTTATTAACACAGCGCCAAACCACATTTTCAAAATTCACAACATTTTTAATGCATTTACAACCCCTAACATTAAATGCTTTTTAATACACAACGTTTTAGCAATGTGCTTCAAAAAATTATACACATGGCGCTGAGAAATAAGGTTATAAAACCTTTCAAAAAGAATAAAAGACTGCAGATAACAAGAAAGTAAGATAAAACCAATAATATATTGTAAATCCAAAAACTAAACAAAAAATATCCATTCTAAGAATTAAACTCAAACGCGAATCGACCAGATGTTACTCGAACCTTTATAAACCTGGAATCTAAGACAATCTAAGTGACTAACTGGCTTCCAAAATCGTATCACATCCTGTAGATGCCAATTGAACCGCTAAGCTGTAACGACATGAATATCGCTTCAACTCAATATACACAAATCGATGGTGGCGCTGCTTATTTTTTGCCTCGAACTACGATTTATTTACGAATCAAAAAACGGTCCAATTGGATTCCGGGTTCATATCGCGTAAAGAGCCTTATAATATCATCCACTATGCGTTTCTGATATTATTTTGAAGAGGTCAATTGGCATCCGAATACCGGATGCCAATTGACCAGCGGAAGCCAATTGAACCTACAACTTTACATGTGGGAAGTCAATTGTTACCGTAAATAAATATATATATATATATATATATATATATATATATATATATATATATATATATATATATATATATATATAGAAAGAACCTTTTGACAGGTCTATATATATATATATATATATATATATATATATATATATATATATATATATATATATATATATATATATATATATATATAGACCTGTCAAAAGATTTACAATAATCCGATTGGCTGCAGTATCACCACTGTAGAACGTCTCCAATAAAGAAAGAAGAAAGAAAAAAATGCCAATAAATTTTGAAACTTAAATAATTATGTGAATAAAAAACCTCTTAACGCCAACAATTCGGTCCCTCTGTAGATACAAAATAAAACCAAAAATCACGAAGCCGTCTACTAACCCTACAAAGTGTTGTTCTATTCCCCACCTCCATATAAAAGGTACTCGATTGTAATTTTCACGAACCTTTCAACGAAAGTGGCTACATAATATGAATAGCGGCTTAACCCCGTTCTCTAATACACCTACTCGAGAAGAAAAAGAAAGGCTTTTATTATGAAGTTGGCGATGGCTTGAAAAACTTTGGTAAACTCGATGTGTACTTAAGACGATGGCTTGGAATTGTGTTTTTCTAAGAGAGGTAATAACGCGCCTTCGAAACTTCTGGATTGATTTATTCATTACTGAAACAACGGGAAAGTTTTCTTGTTTGAGACCGACTTACTTTGGCGAAAACTGCTATAGATTAGGAGATTCATCCGAATAACTATGATTTTTAAATAGGTGTTAATAAGCTATACCAATAAATATTCATAAGCAATATATTCATAAAACATTTTTTAAAGAAAATATTAAACTTTTATTCAAATAACTATACGTTTTATATCTTGTTGGATACTGGATGGAAATTCATTTTAAATGAGATATCATGAATCAAAGCACTGATTTTTATTTCCACATAATATAGTGAACTTAACTACTAGACATATATTCGGATATCGCTGAGGTGCGCTGAAATCTGTGCTAGCCAGAGATGAACAAAAGTATTTAACGTATTACGTTTTAAAATTTCCTTGAGTAAAACGCTTTCTTCCCCTTGGAATCTCATAAGTAGCAATAAACACCTATGGTTGTTTTTAAAAGTTCCTTTCTTGATTGGTCAAAATAATCACACGATTAAAACTGCAGCTTAATTTCGACAAGGTAGCGGGTAAGGTTTCCAACCAGTGGCGTCATTTTATATCAGACAGCAGTGCGAAGAAGTGTCTAGCTTGTTCCGGTCATTCAGGTGAGTTTTTGTAATTATTAATCGGTTCTATGCTATAAATTTTTAGTGTAATGGAACACTACCAGTTCCCTTTTTCTTTAATTCGTTACAGAAGGAAAAAATAAACATCTATAAATATTTAACTGTTTTACTTTTCTACGCTAAAATTCCTTCTGATGGACCTCATGTGGACGTCAGGTAAACGTTAGGTGCACTTAAGATATACGTGAGATATGGATATATTTATTTAGCCAGGTGCCAGTGGATTGATTATCTCTTCCTGTGTAGCTGTAACGATAAGTAATATTGTTTATTATATTCGTCTATTTATTAAGACCAAGATATTAACTAAGATTTCCAACACCTCTCAATTAATTTTACACTTCATCAAATGTTTATTTTGTTATTTCCAAACAATAATAGATACGTGCTATATTTTAATTATAATTTGTTAATTTTCAAATATAATAGTCAATGTTAGACACAGTTAAAAATCTTTTAATATTTTTTATGTCACAACCAAAGTGATCCTTGGTTGCCGGAAAACAAAGAATAATTTAATAAAATGCAGTTTATACCTAACACTTTCATACTTGTGGATCAAAGGTAAATGTTCTAAGAAATCTCTACGCAAATAGTTTGTTTGTTTAGTACTTGCGTCTCTGTGAGTATAATCATTAATTTACTTTTAGAATTTGTGATAGAGAATGTCTTAAAATTTATATACATGAATTTTTTTAAATCATGATAAATTTATCGTAAGTATAAACAAGTTGAGGTCTCATTCTGTCTACTCCTCAGTGTCGAGTGACGACCGGACCGGTCATACCCTAAACCCTATGTAGCTGCTATTATACTCTCAGTATGACTAGTATGAGCGGGAACGGTATGCGTGGAAACGGTCTGAGAGGGGATCGGTTGGGGCGGGGATTGCTGAAGCAGCGGTCGCTGTCGCTTATCATTTGTTTTCTTTTTTCTATTCATTAGATACTTCTGGTTTAGCTCAAGTAACTCTCATCTTATATTCTTTTCTTTTCTTTTTTTTCTCCTCAATTCTATTTTAATTTATGTACTACTGAAAGTATTTAAAGAACCACTTCCACATCTCTTCCGACCCTGAGCATTGCAGCCCTATTCATTGGAGCTTCATTTTCTTCTTTTTATACATATTTGTAGAACACAAACATCAAACAAGGGTTTGATATTTCACAGTTATTTTCACGTTGTACACATTTTTGACACTCACTATACTTTGATCTAGTTGTCAGGAGAGAAACGGCTAGGATGATGAGGTTTGAATTCGTCCACTAGGTGACCTGTTGAAGTTCTAAGTATCAGATTTCTGGTTCTTTCGTTTTTCTTTCGAGAGAGCACGGTTTGAATGCTTTAACATGGACATTATCTTTCATTCTCTTACTGTATTTGTTTCGTTCATTATTTAGTTCGATTTTCTCTGTTTTATTTTGAGTAGAAACAATGTGATTCTTCAGTGATTTAATTGGTTAAAGTCAAGGAACTTAATTATGAACTCCATATTAGTCATAAGGATTCAAGAGCAAAAACCGTACTGTTGAGAAGATTATTCTTAGAAAACTTATAAATAAAGGAGGTTAAATAGATCTTTTTGCAAATTTTTTGGAGTTTGAGATAGAAAAAGTTAATATTGATATTACTTTGAGGGAAATCGCTTCCTTGGTTGATGTGTTTGCTGGCAATTTTAATGATTTTATCTACTGATGAAAAGATCGTTTATGTCATTTATCTTTGAGGATTAGACGAAATGTTACGTCTTGGTGTTGTTGAACCTTCTAACAGTCCTTGGTGCTCTTCGATCCTCCTTGTCAAAAAGAAATCTGGTGAATTTAGATTTTTGTTTCGATAGTAGATCTTTAAACAAAGTTACTCGCCATGATGCTTACCCTCTACCTAATATTGATTATATGTTATCTTTGGTTCGTAGTGCAACATACATTAGTTCGATTGATCTTAAATTCTGAGAGATGTAGTTGTATCCTCGGATTGATATCCAATACTAATCTTTCTGTGCTTATGTAGTTATAGATAATGTGTCTGAGGACCTTCTTTGAACTCATTAATGATGGTATATTCTTATTGATGACTACTTCTTTCAGTATTTGTAACCAGCTACATCTTGTTGATAAGTTTGCTATACATTTTTCTTCATTTAGTAAGATGAGAACTTCTTCTTTATTTTTTTTTCTTTTTGTTGTCTTTGCATAACTACCATACTAATTTACATTTTTTACAATAAATGGTAAATATACAATAGATCGAATTTTTTGGACCTCAGTAAGTTATTGCTCTTAGTACAGTTTTAGTATCGTTTACAAAACAAAGCCATGAAAACTTCGTCGAGTGTTTCTATGCATTTTACATATAAACCACGCTGTTTATGACATACATAGAATCCAGAGGTTTAATTCCCAACATAAACCTTCATCAACCCAAAAAGCGGGTGAATATTTTATAGCGCCACCACCGACAGCTACGAATTCGTCCTGATAAATATAAACCTATATTTTACCTCAGGTTTTAATCGCCAAGTTAGTTGTTTGTTGGTAATGCACTCGTTTGTTATCAAATCCCTCTCGCCTGACGCTATGGCGATGCATCTTTGTTGTATCAACGAGCGGTGACAATCCTGACGATAAAAAACGGAAACAGGGAAATCTGTTGTTACAGACGTAATATACAGTGGAGGGTAAATAAGTGCAAACAAGTAGACATTTTTTTTAAAAGGCAAATTTTAATGGGAGATAATATAGTAAATTTCTGTTCTTGTTTTAAGCGGATGCATAAATATAGAACCCGTATATGTAAGTCACTTTCACGGGTGATGTGATGTGTAAATTATGATATTGTTAGAGACATCGGCTGTTTATCTGTAGCAATTCAGTTTTTCAATATCTTGTGGATAATAATGTAATACCGGGAGGTGTGACATTGAAATTGCTTATTTGACAACGATTTAATAAACGTTTGGCAAAGTGAAATTACATTCAGTGACCTAATAAAGCTTTGGAATGATAATATTTATGCAATATATGCCAGAAAATTAATAAATTAACTTAATTATCCATAATTGTAATACAAGCACATGCCAAATTCAAAACCGTTGTAATAAACGCCAAAAATCAAAAATGGGAAGAAAAATATCAGCAGCTGGACACTTACATCTGAGGGCGCAAATCTAGAGAAGCCTGGAGATTTATAAAGAACCAATAAAAGAGAAGAAAACTGTGATAAATCACTTAACAACAACAAAATGGGAAGAACATTACAAAACGTTATTGGTAGAAAAAAGATCAGAATACAGTACCGCATCACATTACATAATCGAGGTCACAGGACAACCAATCAATATAAACGAGGACAAGACTAAAAAATATAACAATAACCGTATTAAAAACTGCCGCGCCCCAGGGCCGGAAGGAATACTTGCAGAACTACTTAAAATAGTACTGATAAATTAGCAAGAATAATATCAATATTTAACAGATTTCTAAATGGAGGACCGGTACCACAGACATGGAAATAATGTAGGATGATATAAACATAAGAAAGGTAGTAAACAAGAGCCAAATGACTATAGAAGTATTACCGTAACTAGCACACTAAGTCGACTGTACGGAAAAATATTAAAAGGCCTCATATGTGAAGAGTACCATCTGTATGGGAAAGTATGTAGTATTTATTTTCATATTTTACATTTAATATTTTTCTTTTACTGTACTATAATATGGTCTTATTTAATTATTCTAACTAGTTATTTGCTTTAAAAGATATTTTTTTTTGCTATTCACTAAAATCTCATTGTTAAACTGGCTTAAATACATGTCTGTTTTTAAGTTCAGAGAATTTAACTTCTTTTGTTATTTGGAAAGTATGTCGCCAGCACACAGAAACCGCTGTAAAGTATCATATTTCACTGACCATTAAGTTAGATTATCGCCATTCAAAAGAGCCATACAATAGCGCTGATTTATGGGGGAGCACTTGTCTCATAGACCACCTAGAAACGGCCAGAGGGTTTTTCTGGCCATCTCAAGACACTTCCTACCGAGACAGCAAACGAAACGCACCTAGTCTATCGAGACGTCCCGTCTTTTGTACCTCGGATGGCGTTGCGACGGTGAAAGCTACAAATCTACTCCACTGGCTATGATTAATATACCAATATTTCATAAGTAAGTCTTCTATTCTTTGTACAGATAACAGTAAAAAGTTCTAGCCAGCTAATTATCGTAATTTATTCACAATTAATATTTGCTATTTTCGCTAATTTATTTACAGTCAATATATTGCATTTTTCTTCGATTATTATTCTAAATTCATTTATCCAGCGAAGTTTTACACAGAACACCATATATACGAATCAGAGGAACAAGCGGTTTTAGTGTAGGTAGATCCACAATAGACAACATTTTCTGTATAACCCAAATAATAGAAAAAAGTAACCCAAGTACTAGGAAAAACCATCATAAATGTGTCTATCATACAGGCTCTGAAAGAACTATAATAGAAACTCGACATCCAAAATAAAATTGGAAATAGAATATCAGGTTTCGTGTTCACTAGTATATGTACAAAGAAAAAACAATTCAGAAAAACTTCATGAATGTAGTTTCTTTAAAAAAACCTTTTTTCAAAAGATCTAATTTGAAGAGAGTGTGAAATAAAACTTCCGTCAATTGCTAAGTTCGTTATCTTCACACACGAATTCAAAATTAAAACACAAATATAATGTAAATCAACTTGTTTACAATTTGCTGTGGATAAAAAATAAAAAAATCTAAAACCAATGTCAATATCTGATTTCTTAGTTTTTTCAGGGTGTGATAAAGTTTGAACTAAATACGGAAGTTGCCTGTTTGGAAAGTTTCAAATCGAAATAAGTAAATCTTACTGTTATGTTGATCGAATTTGGAGTGTGTATGTGCTTGCGTGTGTGTGTATTTGTAAATAACTGGGAGGTAAAGTCTTCCTGAATTAGAGTTTATCTTACAAAGTTTAGAATATATTGACAATCATATACCTAATAATTTGTAGATATGGGATTAAATTGAGTTGTTTAGCTCAGATTCGTTATGTGGGTTACCTAAATGTAAGTATAGTTTGTTTTAGTATCTTAGTTATTATTTGTTTATATTCAAATATGAAAGTAAATATTATAGTTGTTGTCATTGTGTTATTATGTTTGGTAGTATTTATTTTTGGCTTTACAGCTAAAGTTCTAAGTATGCTTAGGTAGAAAAATATATTATATAATTGGATTAATTATTTTATTTTTTCGTCTTATATATTTAACATATGAATAGTGTAATAGAATAAAAAATGTAAATAAATTTACCAGTGGCGTAGCAAACAATTTCTAATTTCATAATGTCGGATCTGTCGGATCTACCGACGTAACTTTCTCCAAGCAAATTCCAAAGAAATCGCTGGTATAAAGCATTCAAAAGCTGGTTTAACCATTGAAAACTGGTACGTAAAAAAACCCCCGGTTAGCAGTCATTTAAAAACAGGTTTTAGATACCCAAAATAAATTTCGAATAAATTTCCCCTTACCCCTACTAGGTGAGGAAGTGATAATTTGAAAGTAGTCACGGAGTCATTGTCTAATTGTATCCCAGCTTAGCTGGTCGCGTTTTGGAGAGTTTTCAACTCTTGCATATTAGTCAGTGTCAGTTTAGTATTCGATCAAAGGGGTCGACGCATTTCTGGTTTAAGAGTTTTAAACTCTTGCGTATCTGAGTATACCTAATTATTGTTATATAGCTTATAGTTTAAAGGCTACATGTTTCACAAACGCTCATTATTAATCAAGTATATTAATACTAAAGAAAACATCCGTGGTTCATGTGACAATTTTAATAGTAACATATCTAAACTGTAACAGTGCTCTCCTGTGGTGTTTCACAAACTCGTGTAAACTGGACAGTAATCGGCGGTTTAACTATAAAAACTTTGCGCTAAAACTTTGGCTATATCTTAACTTAGTTGTAGTAACGAAGTTAATCATTATATTACCTATTTTTTAATGCTTGTGTTCTTATTTTCCAAGTTGGTGGGTGGTCCTTCGAATTGGAATTAATTACATTACTTAGTACTCTCTAAATGGTAGTAAGATCGCCATCCTAATTTGTGGAACAAATCTTCCGTTTATTTCTACCATTAATTAATACAGATATACATCATGAGGATCCAGGTATCATCATCATATCCAGGATATTCAGAGGTATTATTGTATCAGGAAACTTCTTAGGAGTCGAGAAATAAAATTCATTGATAAAACAAAACAATATATTCAACAACACAAGTATATAGACGGCTGTATGTAAACAAGTAAAAAATGCACCATCAATTAATGAATGGTTGTATACATATAGAAATAAACAGTATTATGATTAAAAAATACCTCTATAGATGCAGTAAGACAAAATCATGCACAAATTAAATTATCAGCGAAGGGAGTCTGATAATATTTAATAAATTCAACTAAATCTGATAGAAATCTCTCTTCGCTGTGCATGATCTTATCTCGAGATAACGGGTACAATAAATTAAAAAAAAAATGAATAGCAAATAAAACAAAGTTAATTATTAAAGTTAAATTCAAAAGAATACAAAAAAATTACAAGAATTCTGTATTATAAAAATTAAACCAACCCGCACTTGGTTTTAAGTTAATTATCTGTCTCGCACTGTTGTTTAATGATTAACTGTTTTTACTGAGAATTAGATGTTCGTAATAATTATTAGTGAAGAGTTCTTAATAGCTGATTGAAAGTTCGTATGAATATATCAAATGTTCTTTTAATTAAATTGTTAAATCTTAACTACAGGTTAAGAAATGGTTTGACGCTGATTCGTCCAGGATTGGGTAATATGATTACATACCATATTATTCGCCCAGATAATTGAAGGTAATATGATTACAATAACTTACAATGAAATCTCGATGACTGCTGCACTACTTCACTGAACTTTATTATACTTTACTAGTATCAAGCACTGAAGTTAGTTAAAATAATGGTACTTTATAACCATATTTAATCTAATATGGTATTAGATTAAGAAAGTCAAATATTTAAGTGTAGACACACTTAAAGAAAAATTCACAGAGAATGGTAAGAGAAGCAAGCGCCTTTTCTCAAAGACTACCCTGCCAGAAGTGTTCTTCTTCCTCTCAAAATTTACCAAGCTTCCCAAAAAAAAAAGGTGATTCCCCAAAAGGGTGAAAATTCCCCACTTAAAAATGACACGCCAGGCTATTTCCATTTCTAGGAAGATAGAAAGGTTCTAAGGAACATAGAAAGTAACGGGTCTAGTACTTCGAAACGTGAGAAGAGATAAAACCTTCTGAATTCCGTTATTTTCAGAAAAATACTATAAAGTGCTTTTCGACTTTGTTTACCAAAGTTTCAAATAGAACCCGCCTGGATCCGGAAAAGATTAATCCAAGCCCTACCGTAAAGTATACTACTTAGGCGTCTTTTTATAAATAGGACCTTTCGTACTCTGAGAATTCCGTGGTTCGGAAAGTCGGTATGTTCCAATAAAATTTTCTAATGGTAAACAAGACCATCCGCGTATATATTTGAAAATACGGCCATGGGCGTCTCAGCAATAGGGGTAAAGGGATTAAAAATTGTTTAATATTTTAATTATAAAAAAAATGTTACAATGTATGTACTGACAGAGACGGTAAGGGATGGGGGGAGGGGGGTTTGGTCAATGCTCTTTGCGGATAATGTCGTGTTAGTAGAGAGAAGCAAAAAAATGATCGAGAAGTTGGAAGGGCTATTGAAGTGGGTAACAGGTTTCTTGACTTCTTACATTAGAAGAATTTCTTTGAGATGAACTTATTTTTAAGAAAGAAACCCCAACGTAAGTGGACATGAAAGAATCAGAACCAAAGAACAAAAAATGAGATTGATTTCATAACATCAAATCAAAAAGGTATAGTTCAGGATGTAACAGTATTGAATAAATTTTCAACAGGGTGTGTTGATAGATTAATTAGAGCAAAAATCACTTTTAACAATTAAGTCGACAGAACAAAATAATCCTCAAAAAGTGGAGTGAAAGATAGATGTTGCCAGAAGACTTAACACTTTATAAAGAAAACATTAAGACTAGTTTGGCTACACATGACTTGGAGAATATCAGCATCAATGAAATGAACAATAATATTATTCAAACATTGACAGAATCTGAAAAAAAAATACTGTCCTCATGCTGAAACAAAAACAAAAAATTGAGCCACAACACAAAACATCTTCTAGAGGAAAGAAGAACACTTAAAGAAGATCAGGATCATAACAAAAATGAACTAAGAATCTTGAATATGAAAATTAAAAATGTGGTTAGAAAGGATCTGAGACGATACAATACTATGGAAATGACTAGAGTAATAGACCAACGAAAGCTTGAAAGTACTCAGACAGAACATGCATCATTGGAAGAAAAAGCATCCACAAATTAAGAAGTGAACAGAGGTAAATTATTGAGGATCAAGATCAAATAATGATTTAGAGAGTTTTTATAGCGAACCATACAAAGAACAGCAATGTATCTGGAGTGGACCATAACCAAAGATAATTAATCAGGAATCTGAAATTTTACCGGACATAACACATGAAGTTAGAAGTCAGTGCAAAAAATGAAAATTTAGTCCTTGCAAACAAAGTCCCGGAGGTGATAAAATAGTGGCAGATGACAGAAAATTAGTTTCTCTAATTTAAAAAATATTATTTAAATTATAAAAATAACATAGTAGGAAGCTTCGCGCTAGCCTACTGTACCGCTTACTGTATCACCTTTTTCGTTTATTTCATTGGTGTTAAAAAATATATATTGTTGAGTCAATGTTTTGTCTACATTTAAAACGATAAAATCTTTTTGGTTAAAAAATGGACCAAACTAACAAAGGCATATATTTTCAGCAGGAAATAAAATTCAAAATACAGTGCAAAATTGAATACCTTTCTCTCTATTTTATATTTTGTTCACGTTCAGGCATATTTTGTTGATTTCCAAATATGTCAAAAATAATTGAAAATTAATCAGCGCTATCTCATATTTGAATCGCTTCTGCCGACACGAATGATAAAAACTGACTACATAAACCCTTTTACACCATTACAAAAACAAAAATTGGAATGGAATAAAAATTTAGTTTGTAAAAGTTGTAAAAAATAAGTCTAAATGTGTATAAAGAAGTTACACCGATGGAAAAAACAGCAAATTTGTACTCCTAATAACAGAACGAAGAGAAATTGAAATATATATATATATATATATATATATATATATATATATATATATATATATATATATATATATAATGTCTATACACCCCAGTGTGGGGTTAAACCGCAAATGCTTTCTAGATCCTATTTCTTAAGTGGATCAGTCTTTTTTGTTTATCTTATCTTCTTGACAATATCTCTCCATTTTTCCTGTCTCTAGTTCTTCCTCTCCATTCTCTGACTCCTGCCCTTTGGAGGTCTTCTTCAACTTCTTGCAGCCACTTTGATCTCGGTCTTCCCCTTCTCTTTCTTCCTCCTGGATTCCATTCTATCATTGCTTAACAATCTAACTCTGCACTGCTTTATTTTAGTTACGATGTCTTCCTTAAGTTCTTCCTTAATTTCTGCATTTGTTCTGCTTCTATATTCATTTTGTTCTCTGTTCTGATTGGTCCTAGTATGGTTCTCATAATCTTTCTCTCTGCTATTCTTAAGTCTTCTTCATCTTTTTTAACCATCGTCATTGTTTCTCCTGCATATAATAATATTGGCCTAATTATGGTGTTATAAATGCTCATCTTGCTTTTTTTAGTCAGTGTTTTGCTTTTAAGTAATCTTTTGTTTGCAAAATAAGCTTTATTCGCTGCTAATATTTTTTCTTTTATTTCGGATTTCCTTTCTCCGGATTTACTTATTGTAACTCCTAGGTATTTGAAGTATTCTACTTCTTCAAACTCAGAACTTCCTATTTTGATTTTTTCTTTCATTGGTTTTTTCCCTAATCTTAATATTTTTGTCTTTTCTTGATTTAATCTTAGCCCCATTACCTCCCCTTTTTCTCTTATTTCTTCTAGCATTTCTTTCATTATTTTTCTGTTCTTTGCAATAATAGCAATATCGTCTGCATATGCAATTATTTGACCACCTCTTGTTCTGAGATTTCCTTTATTTATATTTCGTAGTACATATTCTAATGCTAGATTAAATAGCGTTGTTGATAAGGCATCTCCTTGTTTCATCCCTTTATTTATACCGAATTCCTCTGTCTCTCCTGTTTGTGTCTTTATGCTTGTTTTTGTAGTTCTCATTGTCATTTCTATTAATTTTCTGAGTTTATGTGGAATTTTTAATTTTTTAAGTGCTATCATTAATCCTTTCCTTTTAATTGAATCAAATGCCTGTTTGAAGTCTATAAATAACATTTCCAATTCTAATTTATACTCGTTTGCTTTTTCCAATATTTGTTTTATTGTGTGTATTACAACTATTGTAGATCTTCCTTCTGTGAATGCACATTGGTACTGTCCTACTGTCTTCTTTGTGATCTTTGATAACCTCTTTTTTATTATTGATATCAATATTTTATATGTTGTATTTAGTAACGTTATTCCTCTATAATTTTCACAGATTTGTTGGTTTTCCTTTTTATGTACTGTTATAGTCTGCCCTACCTCCCAGCCCCCCGGCATTTTCTCTTCTTTCCATATCTTTTTCAATAGTGCTAGTATTTTTCCTCTTAGTTCCCTTCCCCCGTATTTTATTAGTTCCATATTAATTCCATCTTTACCAGGGGCTTTTCCATGTTTGCTTCTCTGTATTACTTCATCCAATTCCTCTAATGTTGGTTCTTTTGAAATTTCGATGTCTACTTCATCTACTTCATCTGCTTCTTCTTCGTGTACTATTTCCTCCTCGTTATGCATTTCTTCTTCTGTTGTTTCCTCCGTCTAGAGCTCTCTGTAGTAATCTCTCCATACTTGCTTGTATTCTTGGTCCTCTATTATCACTATTCCCTCTCTATTTTTTATTCCGTTTGTTTTGCCCTTGTATTTTTTGTTTTGTTCTTTAATCTTTTTGTAAAAACTTTTCGTATTTCTGTTTGTTCTTTCCTGCTCTATTTCCTGCATTTTTTTGTCTACCCATCTTCTTTTATTTTGCCTTATCACTTTCTTAGCATTCCTTCTTAATTTTTCATATTCTTCTCTGTCTTCCTCTTTATCTGTTCTTAGCCATTTATTTCTGACTTGCACTTTTTTTCCTGTTATTTCTCTACATTCTTGGTTATACCATCCGTTTTTTGTTTTAGCCTGACTTTTACCTATCTGCATATTTGCACCTTCTTCTATTGATTTTTTGATCGTCTCCCATTCTGTGTTTATATCTTCTGCTTTATATTTCTCTTTTATTTGAACTGTTACTGCCTCTTCATATTTTTTTCTTACTTCTTCATTACTCATTTTATTGACATTCCACTTTTTATATTGGTTTTTTTGTTTCGTTTCAATTTTACCTTTTTGTCTTATAGTGGCTGTGACCATGTAGTGGTCTGAATCTGCACACGCACCTCTGAACGTTCTTACGTCTTTTATTGACGATTGTTTTCGTTTATTAATCATTATGTGATCAATTTGACTATATGTTTTCTGATCTGGTGACATCCATGTTACCTTATGTATTTTAGGGTGTTCAAATTTTGTTGAGCTTATTAACAAATTTGTTCTTGTTGCTGTTCTTGTTCTTGAAATTGAAATTAATGAATGAAAATGAATAAAATGACTTCTTTGTTAATATAAAGCAGTAAAAAAATGCCAATATACAAGTTTTATTGTTTCGTCTAGGAGTAGCACTTATAATCTATAAATTTACCTTTCCTTTCTTTTTTTCTTTTGGCTTTTTTGTTGATTTCTTTCCAATGTTTCACGCTACTATTATTTCTCAGTTTGTTGTCATGCGGTTTATGTGGATTCCACTTATTTCTTCGATCCCTGGTTTATTTGTTAAGTTAATAATTTTACATACAAACTGACTTAAATGCGAAAAAGAAATACGTCAACGCCTGACAATGACCAGGTCAGCAACGCTTACTAAAATGTTGGTAAATACGGTCATAAATAAGAACACCATACTACGCCTGGTATGGGCGCTTATCCTTTCTCTCGCAACCTACGCCGCAGAAACTTAGACAATCGAAAAGTCTGACTTTCAACGTATAATGACCTTTTTGATGTATATCTATCGTAGAAAGATGCGCATACACTGGACAGCATACTATACATATATCTCCATATGTGTATAGATTACACTTATTTCTTCGATCCCTGGTTTATTTGTTAATTTATTAATTTTACATACAGACTGACTTTAATGCGAAGAAGAAATACGTCAACGCCTGACAATGACCAGTTCAGCAACGGACAAACTTACTAAAATGTTGGAAAATAGTCATAAATAAGAACACCACACTACAACCGACAATCAAAAAGTCTGACTCACAACGTATAATGGCATTTTTGATGTAGATCTATCGTAGAATGATGCGCATACCCTGGCCAGCACACTGTACACATATCTCAATATAAACGTCAATATAGTTGGCAACATTGTTGCTGACATGCGAAACAACAGCTCTTAGTCGAGGGTAAGATTGAGGGCAAATGTGGACCAGGACGACGGCAGTGCTCCTGGCTTAAAAACATACGAGATCGGTCAGATTTGGGCACCAAATATTTGTTGAGAAAGACGCAAAATAGAAAATAATGTGAAAAAATTGTTGCCGATCTTCGATAGGAAAATTATAAGGGGAAAAACAAGAACTAGCAAAAAAGGTCTGTAACTGGTTTGGTCAGATGGTAAAAATTAAATCACTTAGAAAACGACGAAATAGGATACAAACATGGAAGAGTTCGGAAGAAAAAAGAAGATGACTAATAAAAACCTGAAAGCAAGTAAGAGAAATTGGAAAGAGAGGAAAACAATGTACCTAAATTAGAAAGATGGAAGTGGAGATGAATGTAAGGAAAAATTAGTTTATCGGAAAGTGAGATTGTAAATCTATATATCTTTTACAATTATAAATGTTTTGATGTGATTTTACCAACTGATTTTATGGCTATCTGCTTACATTCGATCGGTAAATTTTTCTTTAAATTTTTGTTGTTAGATTCTAAAAATAATATTCTTCTATTACACAAGTTTGTATGTCACTTTCTTTCCTTTATGTAGTTCGTAAATCCGGGCTTTACATAATAAATCAGTATAAATGTGTTTAAAAATGGGAACATTCGTAACGAAAATCGTTCGGGTTGGATTAGAGTTAAATTTATAAGTTTGGTGTTTATCGGCTTAGTGTGATCTATTGTATATGTCCATTACATTTAGTTTAATTTGATCAAGCATACCACTCTTTTTATTAGATTTGGATACGTTTAATATAGAAAGGTTTAGTTGGAGCTATGAGGATTGTGTCGATCATAAATAAAACTAAATTTTTAAATCGTTTAGTTTTATGTATTTTTCATTATAGTGTAGTTTAGGGTCGTTCAGTGCATTTTTCAGTGTATATACATGTTATATATTTTTTATAAATGATAAATTAAAGATATAAATAACATACATATAAAATCAAAGTTTGTTGTTTATTGAGAGTAAACTAAATGCAAGACCAAATACCTACCACGCCGGGATAGTATTATGAGGTTTTTTTCCTGGTTTTTTCCTCATGATTCACTATGGAATCACTAACAGGAGAATTTTACTGCCATCATCGCATGTGGTTGTTTTTTAAAGACGAATCTATGAATGCTATGATTTTTCTGACGGATATTCTTAAGTTAAAGTTGATTTCATGTAATCGAATGAACTATCTGACAATAAAGCCGTTCCAGGAATGCAACTCAGCTATATTGGCAAGATCATTTAAAAGTCTTCTTCTTTAAAATGTATAATAAATGTCTGAATTGTCAATATAAATGAGTCAAATACCTAGAAGATACTTACAAAATATTCGAAGAATTTTTCACCAAGTAACAAAAAACAAAAAATTTATTAACGTTTGTATTTTGAAAACGATTTCCGAAGTGGAAACTGAAACGTCAATAGACTTATTTGAAACTTCAATTGTGGCTTATTTCCATTAAAACAGTAATTGTTTACTGTTTTATTCCCAATCGCACAATCTTTCGGGTGAATTGATTAAAACGGCAACGTCGCATACCTCTCGTTCGTTTGGTGGGCATGACAGGCGCAAATATTTTGGTAAGAATAAAATTAGTTTTAATATTAGTACAAAAATTTATCCTTTACGCGATAATGTACATTTAAGATTAAAATGGGCGTAAATTACGTCTCTTAGTTAAAAATTGGACAATATTTGGTATTTTCCAAATAATATCTTTCAAACCATTTTTTGTTAAGCTACTTTTAGAAGTACCTAGTGGGTGTGAACTAAAGTTAGTCCTATAAAAATAAAAATTAATTTCAGAACTTCTTCTTCTTCTTGTGCCACTTCTATCGGAGATTGGAAATCATCAAGGCTATCCTGACCTTGTTTACATCTGACCCAAAGAGTTCATTAGTGGTACAGCCAAACCACTCTCTCAAATTATGCAGCCATGACATTCTTTCAGAATTCCAGAACTACTGCTTATGTAAATAAAAATAATTCCAAAAAATTAGGAAATATAAACCAAATAAAATTCTTACAACCAATACAGTTTTTCTATAGGTATTGACCTACTTTTAATAGCTGTAATAAATAAATAAATTAATAGCTTATTGTAGAGAATGACCCTCACGTACCATTTTATTATTTCTCATTCTGCAGTGGTGTAAACAGTCGCCATATTGAATTTTTATTGTCACACCTAGTAGCTACTTCTCAACGTAAATGATGCTATTTTAAAAATGTTATTTATTTACAGTAAGAATAAGTAGTGCTTCAAAAGTGTACCATAATCTTAGTAGATAATTCATAGGTAAACCGGAAATCTGTACTGGGCACAGAATCTGTACTACATGCTATTGAAACACAACAAATAAAATGGTTTGGTCATCTGTGCCGAATGAGCGGCAACCGACTCGTTAAGCAAGTCTGGAAGGCTAAAGTGAAAAAGTTTAAAACCAGAGGCAGACCACGGAAAACCTGGGATGACGAAGTAGGGCAGATTTTGAAAAGTAGGGGAATGGAATGGTCAGAAGCTCAAAATCAGGCAAAAAACAAGAAAGAATGGACAAAATTAGTGCACAGAATAGAATAAAAAAAATTCAAAAATTCTGTATTTTCATTGGATTTGAGATGTAATGTATATCTGTAACCTGTATTTGTATTTACCTCACACCTTAGGGTAGAGAGGTGTTCGATTATATATATATATATATATATATATATATATATATATATATATATATATATATATTGTTATGATGTGTTGTTTGTTTGAATGATGAGCAATGAGTATTTTTAATAATATAGGGTTTTTATCGCGGTTCTTAAAGAATTAGTTTGTAAGTACTTTTTAAATTATCTTTATTATAACTATTATGAAACACACATATATATCTAACCCAGCCAATGTAAATTTAAAATAAACTATCTTTAAATTGATATTCTTATAAAACTAATTAAATTCTATAGACAATGTAAAATTTAAACAAACTATCTTCAAAATTAAAATTGTTATGACACTAACTAAATTATATTAACAAAATTTTGTACCTTTCTTTCACTGAATGCCTAAATGAACTGTTTTCCACTATATAGATTCTAATCACCACTGAATGTCTTCGTACTTCGGTTATCCTTGTTTTTGTGAAATTACTTTTTCCAATTATCAGCTTCTACCAATTTAAGATATATTTTTCTTCACCAGCATTTATAAACCACCAAGCAAACCAGCAAAACAGCATTTATATTTATTCTTCTTTTCAATATACCAATATCCAATTATTATAAGTTGATTTATACTAATCTCCAATCATAATATAATTTTAATTTCTTCCAATATTCTTCTAATATACTTTTTTAATCTTCAATAATTAGTTGTGTATAATTATAAATGTGCATAATTTTTAATCTTCATTTAACTCACTATACTAAAAAATTGGACTATTTGTAACTGATTGACTGTCTTGAAAATTCTGAACAATTGACTTCACTAACTAAATGAGTCTATCTTCTACTAACTTTCATAATAAACTGGCCATCTTGAATCCAAATCACGGGTATTTATATCTTTTCAATCTTCCAGAACCATCTGGTAAGAAATCATGTTCGATTTAGTTCTATTTCTTCTATATGGATGTTCTCGAAAAAAGTATCTATTCGATCCACCGACATAATTATTATTCCAGAATGTTCCAACATAAACAAAGGTCAAATTCTGCATTCTGGAGAATTCGTTAATGTTCTATTGATAATTTTGTTGACATTTAGGCTTTTCAGATCAGAATAAACATTTAAATTAGTAACTAACACTCTAATTTAATAAAATACACATTTCAAACAATATATTATTATAACCCCACTTTATATTCCCAATTATTTCCTAAAATGTCACTTGGAGAGTATGTATATCTGTCTATCACTCACATGTATAGTTGGTTGCCTATGCACATGGCTCACTTAAATACAACTTTTTACAATTTTATATGCTAATTTCTTAAAAATGCCCTCACATAAATATATTTTTATAAAATTCTCTAGTATATAACTTATTAAAACCACCAAATATCTAATATTATCTAATGTGTAACTTATAAATTAATTTCTAATCACTATTTTTCTTTCTCCTATATCATATCAATATATATATATATATAATATTCATCAGCATCGTCGAATTTCTCTTTAACAACTTCTCATTTAATGGTAAATTCTATCAACAAACTTTCGGTACCCCTATGGGAGCAAAGATTTCTCCTATCATTGCAACTTACGTTATGGATTATGTATTAGACTCAGTCATTCCTTTACTATCCTTTCAAATTCCATTTATTAAAAAATATGTTGATGATATCATTTTGGCTATACCCAATGACAAGGTAGATGAACTATTAGATACTTTCAATGGTTATGACCCCGACATCCAGTTCACTATAGAGAGGGAAGATGGTAATTGGTCCGTCCCCTTTCTCGACATAAGGATGATCAGGGAAAACAACAACATTAAAATAGATTGGTATCAAAAACCGACCCATTCTCTTAGATACCTTAACTACCACTCTTACCATAATAATTCTACCAAAGTCAACTTAATCAAACAGATGAAAAATAGAGTAATAAAACTATCAGATCCTTCATTTCATATAAAAAAACCTACAAATCCTACAGAAACTTTTTATTTCAAACGTTTATCCAACACCATTAGTGAATAAGATTTTGTTTAATACTATCCATAACGAAGATACTTCACCTTCCTTCGCGACTAACAATGCTGATCCTGATGTCTTAAGTGGGAACCCAGTCTCGGATACTTCTATTAACAAATATTTTTCATTACCATATTTCAGAGATATCACTCCGGGGTTAACAAGGATTCTGAAAAGTGTTGAAAATAGCTTTCGTAATAATAATAACAACATTAAACTTAATGTAGCTTGTAGATCAGCAATAACAATTAATAATCTTTATTCTAAGATAAAAGATAAGACTCCCTTAGATACGCTTAGTAACATTGTCTACAACATTCCATGCCTCTCTTGCAGCAATTCCTACATCGGCCAAACATCTCAATTATTGAAATCACGTATTACACTACACAAAAGTGATTCTCGACTTCACCCTGACCGCTGTGCAAACCTACTTTAATAATTAATTTTCATTAACTTAAAAAGATAACATTCCCTTGCTTTTCTTAGATACATCTCAATAAGATATTATTATAATAATACATGAACAATATAATATAATTAAAAAAGAAAATCTAAAATAATATTTCCCTATACTGGGATTTAACTTCATGCGGTTTTACCAATGAACCTTAACGACATAAAGATTTAAAAGAACTACTTGAATTGTCAGCACATGCGTTCTGGTAAAACAGAACCTCACATTTAAACTTTCTAACAATCAAAAATTTAGTTATTGCCGACAATTCAAAGAATTACCTCCTTTTAAATGTAATTACATTGGGTTTTGTCGATTAACCTTGGGTAAACCTTTGCGTTTTTAAGTTCAAAGCTACCATATTTCCCCAATATTTAAGAGTTTACTATATATATATATATATATATATATATATATATATATATATATATATATATGTATGTATATATATTTACAGATGTTATTAATTAGATTGGAAACAATCTGATTTACGCTGCTTTCGCTCGCTATAATGCTTCATTGTGGGCGTTGATGCAGAATGTGGAGGAAATATGATTTTGATCTCTGCCATGAAGAGAACATAATGTTCTCCTTTTCCAGTTTCCATTCTTTTTGATTTAAAGCTCCATCGTCTATCAAGCTTCTCTCCGTCATTAACTTCATCTGTCCACTTTCATGGCCAAACTAAGTTAATTGACTTTTTTCAATCTCTCCTCGTATATTTCTGCCCATATCTATGCCATTTCTTATGGTCATTTCGAATGCTTTTATGATTTTGAAACACACATGAAATATAATTTATAACAAATGTTGGATATAGGAACAGAAAAAGAACAAGTGTGTTAGCAAAAAAAGTGTCAAAATGGATAAAAAAGTAAGTCCCTAACATTAATCATTCTGTATACTGCAATCTTTATACTACAACGCAATTAAGTACTGTAATTCAATTTTTTCTTGTTTTTCTTCTAATTGAGCGGTTAAATTTAGACTCACAAATAAAGCGCCGCAACAAATTTAGTCAGACATCATCACTTATTTTATCGTTAAAAAAGAAGAAAAACACACTGCACGAAGTCATTGTCTTCGACGGTATGTACAAATCACTCGCCCGTTTTAATTTCACTGGCAGTTTGTCAATTTTATATAAACGCAAAAAGGTTGTTCTGTAAATTTTTTACATTTACGTCGACATAAATTATAAAATCTACTTTTAGAATAGATCTATTTTGAGATTAAAATTTAAAGTCTTTAAACAAGAAACTATTATGAACTTCAGTAATCAAAAATTATTATTTATGGACATCATAGATTCAATACTAGTATAAATAAACTATAGCAACACCATTCCACCGAATTTAACAACTTCATTGTATCTTTGACTGCCAAAATATTTTATTGAGAAAACTGTCAATAATTTCAGCTCCGAATAAAAAGTATTTCTTTGTGGCTTATGCCAACTATTAAAAACAAATAAAAATTTTAGCTTTAGAGAAATAGTTCTTCTTCTTCTTCTTCTGCTTCTTCACTGGCTTTACAACTCGGGGAGAGTCTTCGCCGCATCCACTATCGCCCTCCGTCCTCTACGATCTTGGGCTTCTATTTCCCATTGTTGTACCCCAATTCTAGATAAATCGGCTTCAACATCATCCTTCCATCTCGGTCGACCTACTGATCTTCTACCATCTGGTCTTTCAAAAAACACTATCTTTAATACTCTGTCATCCTCTGATCGTACCACGAATTACGGTGCAGTAACCCCGGAGGTCAGCAAATCCAATCAACAGTTTTGTCAGCATTTAATTTTTATATAAAAGAAATAGTATTGTAATTAAATTCAGTTATTTTTAATCAATAAAGCAGTGCAGTATAGTTGTAAAAGTTAATAAAGGGTCTTTTTAAAAAGTACCTTCGTGAGTTTAAACCTTTAAGTGGCACAGTGCAGTAAGATAGTGGGAGAGTCTACAGAAGATCCTCGTCGTTCTTAAACGTTTACCCGCTACGAACCAACCAACTTCCAGGGAAAACTACGGCCGTTCAACCCCAGAAGTCAACGAAAATCCAGAGTTAAAGAGTAGAAATCAATTTATATGACGAAAGACGATAAAAAGAAAGCGAAAGAAGAAAAGAAACCAGTTCCTTCGAAAAGAAATGCACCCAAGCATCATCATTTATCTGTAAGCAAATTTAAAATATTTTCTAATCATAATTTAATTGCTTCACAAGCTTCATATTTTAAAATTAGTAATTCTCTTTCAACTATTAGTGAATCGATTATCGAACCTGGTGCTGCTTCTATTTCGCAAAATAACTCAGCTTCTCAATTTAGTTTAAAAACCAACGTTAGTTCTTTAGATAATACTTTAAATAGCTTAGATATACCATCTATAATTATTACTCCCGCTAGTGAATTAAATACTATGGCCATGGCACCCGCTCCCGCTCTAGTTTTCGACGTCAATAAAGATCTTTCCATCGTGCCTGATTACGATGGTAACCCTAATGAACTTCACAACTTCATTGAAGTTACTACAATGCTTCTTAATCATTTTTGGGATCACAATAATCCCGATAACTTCCAAAATCACATGATAACTCGAGGTGTAATGAATAAAATTAAAGGAAGAGCTCGAGAAATCATTTCCGTATATGGGTGTAAAGATTGGCCCACGATAAGGACCATACTAATTCAAAACTTTGCCGATCAGCGTAATGAAAATTCGCTTACAAGAGACATGGTAAACTTAAGGCAAGGACCCAACGAAACTCCTCAACAGTTTCACGAGAAAGTAATGTCACTTTTAAACACAATTTTGAACCACATCGAACTACATACCGACAATGCAGATGTAAAGAGGAGCAAAAAGGAATTCTTTCAACAACAGGCCCTAACTACGTTCTTAGCAGGATTACGAGAACCAATGGGATCAACCATACGATCAATGAGGCCTACAAATCTTGCTTTCGCTCTTCAATTCATCCAAGAAGAAAACAATATTAGGTATTTGCAGAAAACAACCAATTTTTCATTGCCAAATAAGAATTCTACCCACACACAACCCCAGAGACAGCCGCAGTTCACAACACCACCACAATGGCAACAACCCATGCCCAGGCCACAGTTACATCAACCATTTTTCGGAAGTAATCCAGCACCGTCCTGACCAACATTTACCCCAAGATGGCCAATACAACCCGCTCGATTCCAACAACCAAGGCAACTGTGCAAGCAATTCATGGCAAACACACAACCTCCAAGACCTAACCCATGGGCAAGCAGACCACCACAACAGTACAAACCAACACCGATGTCTATAACTACACGCCAAACGGGACATAAATGAGGTTCAAGCTTCAGAAACTTTAGGCCGCAGCAACCGCAACCACACACCCCAAAGTTCACCGTAGAGGAGCTATTCAATATTGAACAACAAGACGAAAACGATACCGATGCCTACTATGGAGAACAGACATACTACTATCCAAATCAGGACGCATATTCAGATGATTACCACGTAGAAGATTACCAAAATGCCCAATACGAAGAAGAAGATGTAAATTTTCCAAAACTCCAAGAGGAAAACGAAGAAACGTAATCGAACTCAATTCGTATTCAGATAAAAAAGAACTTCCATATATCGAAATTAAAAATCCTCCCCTTAAACTTCTTCTTGATACAGGGGCAACCAAATCATTTCTTAACCCCGAAATTGCATCCAAATTTTATAAAAATTTTATCAAACATGAACCGTTTGTAGTCAGTTCAATATTTCAAAACCATTCACAGGAATATTGTGCTGAAATTCCAATCTTCCCAGAATTTAACTCTAATATTAATTTAAAATTCTACCTTTTTAAATCCCATAAAACATTCGATGGTCTTATCGGCCTCGATAACTTAAAACTTCTACAAGCAAATCTTAATTTCCCAGCATCCACACTAACTACAGCACACTCAGTTCTCCCTATCTTTTATTATGAAACCAACAAAACACAATTTTATACAATTCAATTGGAACCCAGAACAATCACACAAGTAAGACTTCCAGTAAAACAAACAAAGGGCACCATACTTATACCAAAACAAGAAATACAAGGGGCAACTCTAAGAGAAACTCTCAGTGAAGCCTGCAATTAGCTAGCCTGGACCGAAATGATCAACAATACTGATGAACCTATTCAAGTAGCACTCACCGATCCTGTTAGAAGCAATCCAATAGATCTTCATGAATATCACCTGTATACCTCGGACACCATTCCAATGGAAACAGAAACAAGAATAGATAGCGATCCTCTCATCAGAACAGATCATCTAAATCCAGAAGAAGAGATGCACATCAGACGTTTATGCAGAAAATTTGCAGATATATTCCATAATCCTGATGATACTTTAACATTTACAAATCAAATAAAACACCACATACGAACAACGGATGAAGTCCCAGTTTTCACAAAATCATATCGATATCCACACGTACATCGAGAAGAGGTTCAAAAACAGATCACATCAATGCTGGACCAAGGCATCATCAGACCAAGTCAATCACCCTGGTCATCTCCAATTTGGGTCGTACCAAAAAAACCAGACGCCTCTGGAAAAATTAAATGGAGAATCGTAGTCGATTACAGAAAGATAAATGAGAAGACTATAGACGATAGATATCCCATTCCAAATATCACGGACATCCTTGATAAACTCGGACGCTGTCAATACTTTTCCACCCTCGATCTAGCCAGTGGATTTCACCAAATAGAAATGGCAAGGGAAGATATACAGAAAACAGCATTTAACGTGGAAAATGGCCATTATGAATACCTTAGAATGCCTTTTGGTTTAAAGAATTCCAGAGAATAATGGACAATGTGCTTAAAGGACTCATAGGAGAAATCTGCCTAGTATACATGGATGACATAATCGTATACTCAACCTCACTTCAGGAACACATGGTCAACCTTAAGAAAATCTTTGAAAGACTACGAGAAACTAGGTTCAAGATACAGATAGACAAATGCGAATTTTTAAAAAAGAAGTTGAATTCTTGGGCCACGTCGTAACTCCTGAAGGAATAAAACCAAATCCAAGCAAAATTAAAGCCATCATAGACTATCCCATACCAAATACTACCAAGCAGATTAGAGGATTTCTAGGACTACTTGGATATTACAGAAAGTTCATTAAGGATTTCGCAAAAATAACAAAACCACTCACCTCATGTTTAAAGAAAGATGCCAAGATAGAACACACAGAACAATTCCTAAACTGTATCAAAATCTGCAAAAACCTGTTAACCAACGAACCACTTCTACAATATCCGGATTTTACGAAGCCTTTCAATCTCACCACAGATGCAAGCAACTTTGCTATAGGCGCTATCCTGTCACAGGGTCCTGTGGGACAAGACAAACCCATTGCATATGCATCAAGAACACTGAACGAGACCGAGCTTAAATATGCTACCATCGAAAAGGAAATGCTTGCAATCGTATGGGCTACTAAATATTTTCGACCTTATTTATTTGGAAGGAAGTTTAAAATTCTCTCCGATCATCGACCACTTCAATGGCTATTCTCTTTAAAAGATCCGAACTCGAAACTTGTTAGATGGAGACTAAAACTCGAAGAATTCGATTATGAAGTCATATACAAAAAAGGAAAATCCAATACGAACGCTGATGCATTATCCCGTGTCGAAATCCACACTAAAGAAGTAAATACCATTGACGAACACGTAGAAGAAATAATCAGTCTATTATCCAGAAAAGAAGATGACAACATATCTATGATCAACCATCCAAACTCAGTATGTGATCCAGATGAAGAAGATCCTATGGTTAACTTAGACGAAATTATCAAAGAAAAACAAACATCCGGCCTAACTGCAGAAGAAATGAAAGTAATAGACGAACTTCTACAAGAAGAAAACCAAAAGATTGACAGTCAGCCAACAAAATCGCTATACCAACAAGACAACAACACAGATGGTACCCAACATTCTACAGAGGAAAACCCAATACTCGGAATTCCAATCAGCGAAAGACCATTGAACTGTTACAACAACCAAATTATATTTAAATTGGTAAATTACAATCCTGCAAAACCTATAACAGAACAGTGCTTCCTAACAAAGAAAAGAATGCACGTCCAACTAGATAAAAACGACCTGAAAAACGATATTTTTAATTTCTTCAAGAACTACGTCGATACAAAAAAGAAATATGCCATCCTATTCGAAACTGATGAACTCTACCAGTCTGTCTGCAACATACTTCGAGAAACATTCAAGAATTCTGCATTTGATCTTGTAAAATGTAATAATTTACTTGAAGATATAAGCAGTCCAGAAAGACAGAAAACCATCGTACAAGACTATCACCAAGGAAAGACAAATCATAGAGGAATTAATGAAACAGAAATTCAAATCAGAAAACATTATTACTGGCCAACGTTGAAAAAGGATATCGAAGATTATATTAATCTCTGCGATACTTGTCAAACAAACAAATACGACAGAAATCCAGAAAAACCGAAGTTTATGTTAACTCCAACACCAACGAAACCACTGGAAATTGTTCACATAGACACATTTCAAGCAGCAGGACAAAAATTCCTTACCATCATCGACGCATTTTCAAAATACGGTCAAGCGTACCCAATAGAAGGATCAAACGCGATTAACATCTTAAACGCATTCCTGCTATTCATCACCCACCATGGACTACCACATATGATAATTTCTGATAGTGGAACTGAATTTAAAAATGGACTTGTTCAAGAATTCGTGGACACTCACAAGATCTTAATCCACTACACAGCACCTGATAACCCGCAATCCAATGGAATGATCGAACGCTTTCACTCCACAATCATCGAGCATCTTCGAATATTAAAAGAAAAAAAGAAAACACTTAACATAAAAGACCAGATGCTATACGCCATTATGGCATACAACAATTCTATTCACTCAGCTACCAAACAGAAGCCCATCAACGTCCTTAATGGTCACATAGATGCTCAAGATCCATTCGATATTGACATTAATAGAACACTGATAAATAATTACACACAGGAGCACAGATTGAAAACAAAAGAGATGTATAAAGAAATAAATAAGAAATTGCAAGAGAGCAAACAGAAAAACATTGAAAAGATAAACGAAAAACGACACTCTCCGATAACATATAAACCCAGCACGAAAATATACACTCGAAAAACAGTAAAACGAAACAAACTGCTCCCCAGATTTTCACCTAAAATAGTCCAAAACAACAATCCTGTTACTGTTGATACCCAAGATACTACGGTGCATAAGAAAAATATTAAACATCAACCACCAATAAAAACTAACCGCAAAAATACTTTACAGATGTATCTCAGTAACAGCCCAAGAAGTGAAAATCCAGGACCTTCGAGACAATCCAGGGATCCTCCCAGTTAAGCTTGGAGAAGCCGGAATCCAAACCAGCACCCATGATTTCATCCACTATTTCCAATTGGAACCAATAGCACAGGAAATCGAAACATTGGCATATCAATATCAAACTACAACTACAGCTATAGAAAATGGACTAAGTCAGCCGTACTTCGACAGTCTACAGAACTTCGACAAAACATTGCAGTATCTTCTTAAAACAGCCCAAGAGAAACTCGACTCAGTTTATCCAGCAACCAGAAATAAAAGAGGTCTTATCAATGGATTAGGAAATATTATAAAATCCATCTCAGGAAACTTAGATCAAGAAGACGCAGAAAGATACGATACAGCAATTCAGTCACTTGAACTCAATCAACAAAATATTATTAACAACATTAATAACCAATTAAGCCTTAATAAGAAAATAATGAACAACTATAACGAGACAGTGACACTACTAACCCACAATCAAGAGATAATAGCCGCAGAAACCAACAAAATCCGAACAGACTTAAACCAATTCGTCTTTGATTTCAACCATTACATGCAAGTTCGAAACGTTTTAGACCAGATGAATTTAGCCTTACAAACCATTATCCAAATATTAGATGACCTACAGACAGCAATCGCATTCGCAAAAATCAAAACTTTTCATAATGGACTTATAAAACCAGACGAAATAAGATGGACCATCCAGAAAATGCTAGAACATCATCCAGCTTCTCAGCTACCATACCTCGAAGAAGAAGACCTGATGAGATATTACGAGATAGTAGAAGTAGATGGTTACTACTCCAACCACTCTCTAGTCTTTATCTTACATTTTCCCATTCTTTATTCTAAAGTATTCACATACTTTCATCTATATTCACTTCCAACCATAAATAACACAATAATTATTCCACCTGGACCATATTTAGCTTCTAACTCAGAACTTTTTCAATACATGGACCTACCATGCAGAAAGAGTGAACCAAAGAAATTCATTTGTCCAGAGAAGTTCCCGCAAGAAAATACAGAATCTGACGACTGCATCAATCAAATCCTAAAATTATCCAATGATGCCGCCCAATGTCAAAACGTGCCGATCACAATTAGCACAACAATTATCCAAAAAGTATCGGAAGCTCACTATATTGCTGTTTTCTCAAAAGCTACTAAAATCTCCACCCACTGTTCTACTTCCAAAATTGAAGTACTCAGAGGAACATTTCTAATAGAACTACCCCCAGGATGTGAGCTCAGAACCAACAACGAAGTTTACATCAACTCCAAAGCAACAATAAAAGAAGAACCGTTAACCCTGCCAAAAATAAAAATTAGTCTTCAAGGGGAAAATCCAACAGTAAAGCCTCTAAAATTAGATAGAATCCAGTTAGATGAACTACACAAACTCTCAACGGAAGAAGAAAGACTCCAACCCGTGTCTTTAAAAACAATGGACCATTACCATCTATGGACACCACCAATATATATCCTGGCAACAGCCCTTATCATTATTTTGGTTTACAAATTACGAGAGATATGGAAAAAGAAGACAACCGAAGAAGAAGATACAGCCGATCCAGAATCCATACCTTCAGTTTTGTTCATCCCTCACAAAACTTCCCAAGGGGATGGAGAAATTACGGTGCAGTAACCCCGGAGGTCAGCAAACCCAATCAACAGTTTTGTCAGCATTTAATTTTTATATAAAAGAAATAGTATTGTAATTAAATTCAGTTATTTTCAATCAATAAAGCAGTGCAGTATAGTTGTAAAAGTTAATAAAGGGTCTTTTTAAAAAGTACCTTCGTGAGTTTAAACCTTTAAGTCACGTGACCTGCCCATCTTATTCGGTTTGCCTTGATATGTCTAACTATGTTTTTAGTTCCATACAGAGTTATCAATTCAGCATTGCGGCGTCTTCTCCAATCCCCTGTAAATTCATCTCTTTGAGAGCCAAATATTATTCTGAGAACCTTTCTTTCAAATACTAGAAGCTTATTGATTTCCCGCTGGTTGAGAGTCTATGTTCCACTGCCATATGTAATAATTGGGCGAATAATCGAATTGTACAGTGTTAATTTAGATTTTCTTTTTAGCAGCTTCGATCTTAATAATGTTGAAAGGGAGTATAATGCTCTATTTCCCGCATCTATCATTGCTGAGACTCTTTTTTCTATGTGGTTGTCCGCTGTGATTATTGCCCACGGGTATTTAAACTCCTTTACTACTTCGAAGTTGTGATCATTAATAGTGATGTTCTGCCTAACTCTTGGTCTTGGATTTTTGGTTACTACCATGTATTTCGTCTTTTCTTCATTTATTCGGAGACCCAGACTACCTCTTTCTTCCTTGAGCTGCGAAACACCTCTCTCACGTCTCTTGTAGAATGCGTGACTACATCTATATCATCAGCAAGGGCCAGCAACAGTTGTGATCCTTGATCAGAAAATCATCCTGTCAGCTCAGACGATATTTTACTTATTGCATATTCTAAAGTAAAATTGAACAGCAACGGTGACAAGGGGTCTCCCTGCCTAAGTCCTGAATTTGTACCAAATGGCATCGATGTTCTGCTTCCTATCTTTACTTGCGCATATGAGTCTGTCACGCACATTTGCGTTAATTCAACTAATTTTCTTGGTATTCCCATTTCTAACATTGCTAGATGAATAGTTGGATATCTGTAATTTCGTTTTTATATTTATCTCTAAAATTTGTTTATGTACACAAGTGATGAGATTATAGCCTACAGCTTTTCTGTATTTTTGCCTCGTTGAGATTGAATACATTTCTTTCAAATGATTCAGCTTTATCTTTTGGTCTTTTCTCGGCCACTTAACTTTAAAAATGTACTATTTTAGCGGACGTAGTGCCTTTTCTAATATACTCTTTAATTAAATAATAATAATTAAATGTTACTAAACTAAAAGTTAAAAATTAATTAACTAAAAACAATAATCTCAACTTGTTTCAACTTTAACTACTGAACTAAGGCTTAATTCGTAAAACACTCACTTTGTTTCTAAACCCTTCAAGGGATTAAGCAACTGCTTTACATAATTCTGCCAGTTTCAGACATTCTTGATCAGAAGTTTTGTAAAATAAATAATTTTGCTGTTAAAATTCTATTCGACTATTCTGAAAGATGTAAAAATAATAGATTACGGTTTATCTTAAAACGTTTTCTTAGTTTCTTAGTATATACAAAGTAAAATAATATTTTCAATATTTCTCCGACAGCATTTGCCCGCAGGATATGATTATACATAATATTCCATTTGCATAAACAATGCTGTTTTAGATCTTACACAAGTTGAAAGATATACTTTTTTATTTACAAATGCAAAATGTAGGTTATGTAAGGAACTGCAGAGAAATATATAAAATATATCGAATGTTCTATTCGAATTACAATGAGTGCTAATGAAATCATTGTCATACACAAAGATAGACCTGGGAGTATACGATTAAAGTAGATAGTATAAAGGTATGCTACTCCTCATAACAAGTATAAAAATTAACAATCATTCACAGATTGTAATATGTAGTAATAATGCGTATAGAAGAAATTCAAATGTTTTAGTAACATGGCTAGGCAGGTATCATGACAAAAAAAAATTAACATACTAAGATGTTTATTAACATTTAAATCTGATCAGCATTGATAATTGGACATTTTTTTTCTTAAAGTTCTGTCTTCTATCGTATTGATCTCTAAACAGGAGCTAAAAGTTGCCATTCTCTCAGATTTCGCCACCAAGAGATTCGCCTTCTTCTTCTCTCTTTTACCTTCAATTGTACCTTCCATAATCAACTGTGTCAAAAGTCTGTACCTTAATCCTCTTATATAAAGTGCCTCAAAGCGAAAACTTGAATTATATATTCAAGTTTTCACTTTGTAATAGTTCGAACGACTTCCTCATTTTTATTACTAGAGCGTAGGACTTCAATATTGGTAACTCTGTCTATCCACGATATACGCAAACATTATACGATAGCACCAGCGTTCAAATACCTCTAATTTTTTATCTCTGATTGTTTCAGCGTCCACGCCTCAGAGCCGTAGAGTAGCGTTATACATACATAGCAGCGTAGTAGCCTTATCCTTATTTCCATTTTTAGATTTTTGTTAAACAATACTTTCTTCATATCTCCATTTTCCAAGTTCTTGTACCTATTTAATATTTCTATTTGAATATTGTTGAAATTATGTAATGTTTCGTTGTTTCGTAGGTTTTGTGCGTTTTGCCATAACCATGCATTTTGTCTTCCTTAAGTTCATTCTGATGCCATATTTATGACAGTCTTCGTTCAATAGTTATAATATATCTGCCAAGGTCTGTAAAATCTAGATACAAACATGCCTACAAATTCTACATTGATTTTAAAAAGGCTTTTGATAGGGTCCAAAACGATAAATTAATTAACATTTTAAAAACAATTGACACCATAACGTCAAAATAATAACAAATAGATTTATAGTAGAATCGGACCATTTTTTGTATTATTAATTCACTATATAGTATTCCTTATACTCCACTCACTCGGGCTATTTGCCTTCAAAGTTTGTCGGACTAAACCGATTCACTTGAAATTTGATGAGTTAATGGGAAATTACTCAGATAACAAAAGTTATATAACGCAGATGTGTGCTTGGACTCGAGGGGTGGTTGTCACCCCTTCTTGGGGTGAAAATTCTTCTGCTCAAAATAATTACGGGATTCGATAGAGGATTAAATTCTAAGCAGCTTTTCTACAGAGATTTCTAAGCTTTTGTTCTACAGAGTTTTTTCAGAAAATGAGTACTCTTTGAGCTATTTATGGTTGAAAATAGCGAATTTTCATTGAAAAAGTCACGTTATAAAACTTCATATCTAGTTCCAAGCAAGCTTCTTCCTGCTTATAAAAATTTATAAGTATATGATTCCAAAACTTCTGTGTATTTCCTGGGCAAACTTTTGGGCCACTTTAATAAAGGCAGGGGCCCATATTTCTTCTCTTCTAATGTTCTTTTTAATTCTTCTGTATTATTTCTGTTATTGTATGAACTTGCTATATATGCTTTATAGGCTTGAAATGAAATGTTCATTACACAGTAGACACGATTGCACTAATTTAGTCCAGTACCAATCGGTGTGTTTACAAAAAAGATTTTCCATCTACATACATAGAACAAAAAGTGCCATATGTTATTCTTGTCATGTTAACAGATGTATCAGACATAATGCTTGATCCAGTCGTCAGAGACGAAAATGCCGTTAAACCTCTAAAAGTCATACGAACAAGTGTAAACATGTAAAAAAGTTTCCTACTCCTACCCCTTGTCTTGCCCCTAAAACATCCCCCCGTCTTGTCCCTTAAACTTCCCCCGTTTGGAGAAAACGACGAAATTGATTTACCAAGAATCTGTACGCCGTAGTGTCATCAGGTGCCACCAATCACGCACCTCGATGTGCATCGCCCTTCCTTCTGGAACTTATAATTAAATTTAATTGGTTGAGAAATGAAAAAGTTTCATATAAAAGTTAATTTATCTTCAAATATGGGACATTTTCGGATCTCAAGTCAGTCAATGTCAACACATGGTTTTACCCGTGTAGGGTAGCTCCCTAGAGCACTTTGCTCGAAGGGCTCTGAATCTTTCTAAGACTCTGAAGCTGAGTTTTTTTCTTCTTAGAAAGAATGTGTTTTATTTCCACCATCAATAAAACCATAAAGGCATTGTCTCTTCAAGACAATGCCACAATAAGAGCGTACCGGCTAACTACGCAATATTACACCATATTGCGCAATAGTTAGAACAATTAATAAACATGGAAACACATTTTCATACGTTTATTAATTACACCGGAGACGACAGTAGAAAAAAATGTTTCAAACAAAAAATGTAGCCGTTTATATTAAAAAACGTTTATTTAATAAACAAATTTATGGAAACTGATTTTTCCGGAAAAATACATAAATTGCCTACGAAAGCTGCAATCTTTACTTTAAAACACATTTTGAGTTTTGTCGATAGGACACTTTGATCAAACGATATAAAATTTTCACCGTCGAGTTAATACAAATTTAATTTAAAATTGATTTTAAAAATGACAAAAT
Organism: Diabrotica undecimpunctata; assembly: GCF_040954645.1. Taxonomy (NCBI): domain Eukaryota; kingdom Metazoa; phylum Arthropoda; class Insecta; order Coleoptera; family Chrysomelidae; genus Diabrotica; species Diabrotica undecimpunctata. Next base: position 76,535,487 of record NC_092809.1, on the reverse strand, counting down.
TCTTTTAGATATTAAGCATGTTGATTCTCTTAAAAGCTCCAAAAGTTTTTGTTGCGACTAGTTTTGCATTTTAATAATTTTTATGTCATTGTTTCTCAATTAAATACTTTCATACATCTATAGATGTTATCAATGGTTGCGACTAAGTTGAATGAATTCAAACGTTTTAATAACGAGTTGTCCCTGTTAATTTCTAACTCTTTCACAATTGTTTATACTTCCACTGCTTCTACATGTTCAGTTCTCGAAGCCCTTTGTTTAGGAAAAGTTAAAGGATTTCGATGTTGGAGTTACTGAAGAATCCCTATAAAGATCGGCGTATGTTCATAATAGTGTTAATACCGACTTGTGTTCTTCTTCTTCTAATGGCGCTACAACCCTTTGTGAGTCTTGGCCTGCTTAACAATGTTCTTCCATTCTGCCCTGACGGATACTTTCCTTCGCCACTGCCTGATGTTCATGGTTTTAAGATCCCTCTCTACGTCGTCTATCCATCTTTCACGGGGCCTTACTCTTGTTCTGTTTCCTTGGGGCTTCCATCTCTGGACTACTTTTACAGGTCGATTATCTGGCATTCTTTCTAGGTGACCAAGCCAGTTTAGCCTTTGTGACTTTACAAATCTGACAATATCTGCGCTCTGCATTAGTTCATCCAGCTCGTGGTTCATTTTAATTCTCCACGAACTATCGCTGCATTGGGTTGGTCCAAATATCTTCGGTATCTATACCGACTTGTGTACAAAACGTTTATTATTTAGTGATGTGGAGGTAAGAATTTCTTTCTATAATTCAGTAGTTTTGCTAAATTGTAATTGCAGTTTTTTTCTTGTGATAACAATAGTTTTTGTCAGTTGAGCTTCGTATCAAATTTTATTCTTAGATACTTCATGAACTCTTCAGTTTAAAGTAGTTGATTACCAAATGAAACTGCTGGGGCAGTTGTCCTTAAGTATAATATAAGGTGGTTGTTAAGTTTTATTTGGACGCTTTACCCACCATTGTTAGACATTATAAAGTGAATCAAGTATCGTGATGCTTTCTTTTTCAGAATTATTATGTTAGGTTGACACTGCCGCATCCAGCACATGTTGTGGTTGCAGTTGCTCTGGTCTTTAACAGTCTGCTGTATAGAGCAAGTTGGCTTTAACTCGTGTAATCAGGAATCACTTCACCCCGCCCCAATTCTCCAGACCTGCCAATTTCCCCCCAATAGCACTTTGGTGCACTATAGAGGCTTTCTTACCAGCAAAGTGCTTGTCATGTGGGAGTCCTGGGTACAAGGCCAAGTATTCCCGCTATCTCTAGTAACTTATCATCGGTCTGTGCTGCTTGCTCGGGCCTCGAGTCCCCGCTCTGGACTACACCCAGTTCGGTGACTCGGTGCTCGAGGATGTGGGCCCCTCTTGCCCATTTTTTAGGTTTGTTAGTATTTTTTGTGACTTGCATCGTTTGTTAGTGTTTTATTCATTTTTTTGGTGGCCAAAGCCGTTTTTTTTAATTTTTTTTTATAGATTTTTTGAGTGCTGTCTGAAATATATAAAATCAGCGTTAGTAAATACACTGACATGCCGACTGTGAACGCGTTGTCCTCTTTTGATAGAACTACGATTATCTAGACTGAGATATAAGCTTCCATCTATGGTACACATCAATCTGATTATCTCAGACAGGATCCGGTTTGGGTGGTATTCTAACTCAGCGAATTTTGTTCTGGTTTGTTCCTCCAACATATCCAACACCCTTATTTGTTTTAGGTCTCTGAATAGGAACCGTTTAACAACGTATCTGGACACATTGCAGCTTCTTTAAGGCAGTTGTTGTGTTCTGCTTGAATCTTCTTTTTGTTGCTGGGATTTGTGTGTCCCTATACAAAAGATGCAATTATGCATAAATGTAATTATTGGTAATATCTGGACACATTGCAGCTTCTCTAAGGCAATTGTTGTGTTCTGCTTGAATCTTCTTTTTGTTGCTGGGATTTGTGTGTCCCCATGCAAAAGATGCAATTATGCATACATGTATTTATTGGTAGTATGATGCTTGAGACATAAGATGATAAACAAAACACTACCTTGTGGTTTAACCAAATTTTAATACGACAGGATTTTATTAATTTTTTTTTAAAATGCTGAGAATAAAAGGCAAGATAAAAAAACAAATTTGTTAAAAACGACCAAAGAAGCGTATTTTAAATGACAATAATAATATCCGAGTGTAAACACAAATTGTAGTTATGTATGTGACAAATATTTTGTAGTACTTAATAAAAATTAATTGTGTTCCACTTTGCCAACAGTTATTTCTGACAAAAAAAATGAATTTTATTCATGTGAACAAACTCTCCACAGATGGCAGGAACGATTAAGTTGTTTGTCTTTATAATCATGAAGATATGTGGATGACAAATTCATTAGGTGCCGCCCGGTTTTATTACCTAGCGCGAAAAAAAGTTTGCAAAGGTCAGATAATAAACAGTTTGCAAGTGCTGTTTTCGGTGAGTCATTGCCACATGTGTTTATTCGTTTTTAGCAAAATATAGTCATTAGACAAATTAAATATGTGCTTCATTGAAAAACATCTTAGGTCTTTACACTTTAATATGATTAGCAATAAGCTTTTTTTCTCTTAGGCAACGAAAAGATTTAAGATCTATTTTTAGTATTTTTAGGTCCTTGAATCGTGTATTTTGATGGTGAATTTAGTTTAACATAATTTTCAGCATTTTCATTAACTTTTTTGTACAATAGTGCACATAACTGCGTACATAATGTATAGGTGACAAAACGTGCTTAAAGCTAAGCGAGTACTGGGTCGGGACGGTACGGTACTGTCAGTGTCAGTACGTACGCTCCGCACATTTTTGGGGGACTAATTCGGTTAGTTCATGGCCGACGGTCATCGGTCGGTAGGAAGAGACGTCTTCCTAGCTTTTGTGCTTAGAGTGTTGGGAGAACTGTTGTTGAATCTTGTTGCTGGTTGAGTGTTACCAAAAAATGTTAAGAAGAAATTATTATAAGTTTCATGTTAGTAAGAAAAGAAGAAGAAAAGGCAAAATATATAGTATTTATAAAGACGCGGAGGTCACAGTGTGTTACCTTCCACTTGAAATTCTATAAATCTTGAGTGGTACTTGAAAATGCTCAGGGTCACTCGAATGAACAAGAACTTGGACTAATTAATAGGAATATACAAGTCATATTTTTATTATCAAACTATACTTATCACCAAATCTTTTATAGCAGCTGATGGATCAAAATGGCAACCAAAAACTATAGCTGTTTTATAAAAATAGGATAATCCCTATCCTATTTTTCCCTCCAAAGTAAAGTATTTGGCAGAAGAGGACCGGGACGCCGTCGTATCTCGTGGTTGAAAAATCTCCGACAATGGTTTGGGATGACCTCAGCGGAGCTGTTTCGCAGAGCAGTCAACAAAACCATGATAGCCTTGATGATCGCCAACATCCGGACCGGATAAGGCACTGAAGAAGAAAGAAGAAGAAGGATAATCCCACAATATTCCTCAGAAACGTGACATAAAGCAGTGCGTCAAATGGTTGAACCTAGAGAATGTTGTATTACATCTCGCTCGCTAATGGAACTTTGTTTTACCTGACGTAATCCAGTCATCGTTGAATAATATATGGCCTCCTATGAGTGCTTCATATAAAAAATTTTTGAAAGGAAGACTTGTGATACTCGAATCAGATTTAAATTCATGGTTTGAAGAAACTAAAGAATAAGGGCACATTATGACATATAACACTCAATATGACATTTTTAAATTAAACAAAAAAACAAAAATTTGTTTAATTTACTAATGTTTATATTTTGAGAACGATTTCCGAAGTGGAAAGTGAAACGTCAATAAACGTACTTTAACTTTTAATTGTGGCTTATTCCCATTTAAATAGTAATCATGTTAGGATGTTTCAAAAGAAAAGTACCAAGTCCAATCTATATAGCAGTGAATGACAATGGAGTGTGGAGAAGACGATTCAACTTCGAACTTTATAGAATATACCAGGAACCTGATATCGTAAAACATATTAGGATAGGACGTTTAAGGTGGATAGGACATGTAATGGCCCAGCTACAAAAACGGTCCTCGATAGACCCATAGGCCAGAGAAGAAGAGGAAGACCCAGAACAAGGTTCCTTGGTAACATCGATGAAGACATAAGAAATATGGGAGTACGGACGACTGGAGAGAAATTCTTGAGGAGACTAGAACCCACGCAGGGTTGTAATGCCAGAATGATGAAGATGAGAAAAAAACCTTGCAGAAATATTACAGCCACCAGTTATACTCGAATAAAATTCTTCGAAACATTCGCGAAAAAGTTCTTAACGGAATGCTATTAATCTAGATAAATATTTGACATTGTATTATGAAATTATTTTTACTGAGTACCAAGCAAATATCAACCAAACGGCTTGTTTTATCGAATTCCACTAAGAGTATCTTTTCGTTAGCTGGGATATCTTTTCCTAAGGAAAAGTCATTTTTATTATTTTTCAGAATTTCTGAGAAGTTCAAAAGTTTATACTCGTAAGTAAAGTACGACTACAGAAGATACTCAAGAAACAAATAATTCATTGTGAACTTCTAGTTTTCTCCAATTTGTCCAGTAAGGTGTAGGTACGCCAGTAATAAACTAAAAATAGTTCCCAAACTATTATCTACAAATCCTCTCTTTTCTCTACATATAAAAACATGAGGTTTGAGTATTTCAAATTAAAATCAATTCATTAAATATTTATAGAATCTATCTGATAACATGTAAAAATAAATAATATACACTAACAAGAGATTAAAAATAAATAATAACACTCGCAAGACGACAGAGAAAAGCAATTACAAATGCTAATCGAGCACCCCATTAAATAAAGTGTAATATGATGAAAATTACCACACGAACATTTCCAACCGTATTCTCATGCAGAGCAAAATAAGTAGCTACTAGCAATTGAGCTGCATATTAGCGTGCGACAGGTTCTAAACGTGTATTCCTCGAAAAACCGTGCTTATGCACCGAGTTACGCTACTATTTTTCCTCGAACCTTATTAAATCCTATCGGCATTGAAGGACCCTTTATAACGACTTTAATTGTTCGCTCCGTCGCCTTCTTTGATGTGAGCTTGCCTACCCGTATACGTATAGTGTGTACGAAGGCATACCCTCACATACCAGAAGATATGTCAATTGTCCTCTTCTTGTTCTTGAGCAATTAACTTCTTCGGCTGGCTGCTTCTCCCGAGTTGGTCGCTTATCGTGTGTGACCTTAGTTTCGAAGTCCAATAAATTACGTAGAAATTTAAGGGTCGACGTCTAATTATAACTTTATCAACGAGGATATTGTAGTGTTGTCGTAGCGGTCGTGTTTGGGGCAGACGCGTTAATTTTATTATATAGCCGTTAGTTCCGTTTATAATAGTTACTGACTAATTGGTTTATTCGAACTACTTATTCGAAGAACTGCTTTTATATATATATATATATATATATATATATATATATATATATATATATATATATACATAATTTTGTCAGATATTATGCTTAAGTTGTAAAAACACTAGATTCGTTCAAAAAATTGTTATTTCACACGCTAAATTGCTAAATTGCACATAGAATCAACACAACGAGGTTTTGCGGGGCTCACCTATATTTCTAGATATGTATATATATATATATATATATATATATATATATATATTTCTAGATATATATATATATATATATATATATATATATATATATATTTCTAGATATATATATATATATATATATATATATATATATATATATATATATATATATATATATAGTAGTGCAGTGACTGGTGACTGTAGTAGTGTCTGGGGGCTCGGGAGACTGAGACCTCGGAAGCCCTGAAGAAGACATCAGAGAGGATGTCGAAAGCTCGGCCCAATGGATATCGAACTTCTGAGTCATGGAAAGTACTGGGAGGATTGAAACAAAACTCAAAAGAAAAAATTAAATTAGTAAATATGCAGAACAAAGAATGAAAGGACTATTACAAGGAACTGTTAACAGAACAAAGACCACCATTCATTGGAAAAGAAAATAGGCGAAGACGAAGCAGATTCCCACAACAAGAAATAGAAATAACAGATAGGGAAATGAGAACGGCCATAAAAGCAATCACAAATAAGAAAGTACCGGGACCTGGAGGCATCTCACCTGAGCTTATAAAGTAGGACTCAAAAAAATTACACCGGATGATAAACTGAATATTTCAGAAAGCCATAAATGGAGAACAGCTCACAAAGGAATGGACGGAGGCATATATGACATCTATATCTAAAAAAGGAGATAGAAAACGATGCGAAAACTACAGAGGAATAAGCGTAATATTATCAATATGAAGATTATATGGGAAGATACTGCGAGAAAAGATAGAGCAAGCCATAAAAGGCAAAAACGGGGAGAATCAGGCAGGCTTCACGGCAGGAAGATCATGCATAGACCACGTATACACACTGGAACAACTGATGGAAAAGAAAAAAGCAAAAAATAGAGATATACATTTGGCATTTGTGCACCTAAGAAAGGCGTATGACTTTGTACCAAGGTCAGAACTATGGGAGGCAATATACAAATTAGAAATACAGACGGAAGTCATAGAAGCTACAAAAGCTCTGTATAGATAAAATAAAGTGTCCATTAAATGCTGAAAATTAGATTATAAACAAGAAAAATAGCAGTAAGATAGTAGCCACAGAGATGGAATGCCTGCTAAGATGCTGCAGAGTAACAAGAATGGATGGAAGAAGTGGTGACGAAATAAAGCAAAGAACATCAATAGAAACAGACATACTACCATATATAGAACAAAAAAGACTAAAGTGGTATGGACATGTAACAAGAACTAGCGACAGCAAATGGATAATGCGAATAACCGAATGGAGATACATAGGAAGGAGGAAAAGAGAACGACCCCGATCCTGGAGGAACGAAGTAGACGACGCCATGAGTAAGAGACGCCTAAACGACGTAGAATGCGACGAAAGAGAGAGATAGAAATGGTTGAGAGAGGGAAGGCAATGAATGTTAGATTGTTATAATTCAAAATCGAAATAAAATTACTAGAGGATAATTTATTCTCAATATTTTCATAATATAAAAAATATTTTTTAATGAAAAGGAAGGAAATTTGCAATAAATCATTTTAGAGATAAAAATGGCTACATATTTATAGGTATTTTAAAATTTACTTATCGGGCCCAATTACGATGGGATCCAAATGAACCAGAACCAATAACAATTCCAAAAACAAAAACTAATAAATAATATACTCCAAACTGAACTAAAATCTTGAAAACAATCTTAAATTATATTCGTCCAGAAGTATCCTGTGTAATTCAATCTCACGTCATATTTTCCAAAATCGTATTTGCGCAGAACATAGGTATTGCCCGCTATATGGATTTGAAGTATCCAAGTTTCTTAATAGATAATAATATGGATTACCTAGCTCTTATAATATATTAATATTATTTATTTTTAATTTAATTAAAATGGTAGGATTATTTAAGGGACGAAACGTTACACAAGCATGCCCTGAATGGGGATAAAAAATGATGATATAATATATCTATGTAAATTTAATTATTAAATTATTTGATATTTAAAAAATTTAACAAATCAATCAATCAGTCAGTTCTGTATACACTGTTTTCCTTGTACCCCTAATTAAATTCCATTTTATAATTATAATGGCTACTCTTGTTTTGGTACTATGTTAACGTCATTACCATATTTTGTTTAAAATAAACAATTATGATTTCAGTTGAAACAAGAATCGCTGAATGGTCATTTGCCACAGAGACAATTTTGATTTATTGCTATTTCTAGTAATTTGTGACAAAAGGGCATTATTCGACGTGAGTTATGTCTGCTTTCTACTCTGACAACTCCGCTAAAAGCATAAATAATTAGGTTCTGTATTTAGTTTATATCATTGGCGGAGTCAACTATATTCCAGCATGGATTAAGGGTGTGTTGTGTTTTTGACATATGTATAAGGTTTGATAGTATATTATCATTTTATGACTATTGATATTTTATAGAATATTACTTGGGATTTGTTTTCTTTTTCTTCTTTTCTGCATATTTTTTTAATCAATATTTATAAATTCACGCACACGATATTTATAAATTCAAATTTAACACACCTGGCAACAGTTTGTAAAAAGGTTCTCTTTGTAAAAATATATGAAACAATAAACGCTAACAATATACAAAAGGATTAGACACTGACATAATGAAAGAAGAGACAAAAATAATACACAATAATTGACTGATTTTAGGTAAAAAAATAATAAAGCAACCGGTTAATTACAATACAACGCCCTAATTATAATAATAGACAAACAGTATTGGAATGAACAAAGAACCAGTGAACTATATTAAATGCGGAAAATTACATTTTAAACCAATGGAAATATACGCTATGATTCACCTGTCTCGTTTATTCGCAGAAATATTAGAAAGCATACGATGTTGTTTACATCTTCTTCTAACCCTTATGTCATTCGCTCTCTCAATATTTCAACTTCAACCAATACTTCAAATTCACGGGAATAATTTGACAGCGTGGTCAAAAATTCGTAAACATCCCAGCAAACCAGATGTAGTTGATAAATTGTCCTCTTTTTATCTTGGCCACATTCCATCAAATTAACATACCATTTCTAGATACATTTAATACCCGCCTTTGCGGTCTTAATGCTTAGCTAAACCTAGGCTGATTTTTGTTTTAATCTAAAAGTCCAAAGTCTAAAGACTAACAATCTTTTTCGATTCCAACATTTTTGAGTAGCCTGTCATTTTTTGGATGAGCATATTTTTTCATCGTGTTTCGTTTCATTCATGTTCGTACTTCATTCATATCTTTCAAATAAGAGAGTTTTCTTCAATTAACTTCTTCCTCGTGTCGTCTTCAACTCAGTTGTTTCTAATCGTTTAGTTTTTGATATATCGGGATTTGTTTCCGCGGTCTATATCTTCTTCTTCCTTTTTGTATGTAGGCTTTGAAGTCTGTTTCTTCTTCAATATTAGCCTCCTAAATTGTTTAAATTATGGCACCATCTTTTTCTTGGTCTGCCAATACTTTTGGGTCCATTTGGAGACTTATCTCGTGCTATTCTCTATTATAAATCCATTTATGTCTTCTATATTACATGCTTTTCTTATGCTTTCGCTTCTCTCCCTATCCAACAGAATTTTCCCTGATATTCGTCGGAGTATTTTCATCTCTGTTATTTCTAGTAGTCGTCTCGTTTTAAATGTGTCAGGTCTTGTCTCCGCCGTGTATGTTAATATAGGTCTAATTGCTACTTTATAGATTCTTATTTTGTGTCTTGTCTTAGGTGTTTGTTTCTCCAGATTGTGTCATTAAGAGATCACGGCGATTTACTTAATTTTAAGCTTTGTTGTAGTATTTCTTCTTCAACACCTCCGTAACTAGTTATATCTATTCCCAGATATCTAAACCTTGCTTCCTGCTTTATTGTTTTCCCATTAATTTCGATTTTACATTGTAGTGGGTATTTACATGTTGTCATACATTTGGTTCTTTCTGCTGATATGATCATATTGTATTTCTTGGCTGTTTTGTATTAAAGATGTCTGTTAATCTATGGAGCTTGTCTTCTCTCTCGGCGATTAATGCGGCGTCGTCTGCATAACATAATATTTGGATTTCTTTGTTCCCCATTTTGTAACCATAACCTTTACGTACTGCTCGTATTATTTCGTCTATTATTATATAAAAGAAAAGTGGGCTTAACAAGTCACCATGCCTGACTCCGTTTTGTACCAGTATACACTGTGTTAGTTTTCCATTTATCTTTGCCTGTGTTTGATTATGGAAGTAGACGTTTTCGATGGTTTATATAATATTGATTGGTATGTTTCTTTTATACAGTAGGTGTAAGACGTCTTCGACTTGGGTGCGATCGAAAGCCTTTGTCAGGTCTATAAAACCAACCAACCCCTGTATTTAGATTTTGCTGCCTATATTCCGAGGATAATTTCGAATATATATTTTTATGCATATCTTTCGAAACGAAAGAAAACAGTTTCTGTTTATATAGATAAGGATCTAATCCTTTTGTCTATCTGTTTTCCATACTTTCTCCCCTCTGTGCAATATTTTTACATAAGAAGTAATAAGCTTTGCTCTTTGCGCTCAATAAAATTGTTTCTCTACAATAATATTAATTTGATATTTTCAACTTTAATATTTTATCTTGCAGTATTCCAATATTTGTATAAAGTAATTATTTATTATGAAATATATTAAATAATAAAATATCTATAAAATTTAAATTGTAATGTATAATTTTTGTTTCAGGTGAGTACAATGTTTTCTCAGTGTTAGCCAAGTAAGTAATGAATTACGTGCATATTATAAAAGATCGTATAGCTAAAGGCATAGTCGGATAAGAATGTCAAACTTAGCCCCAAATTTTGGGCATCACAAAAGATTTGTTCTTTTAGTTTTGGTTCGGTATCACAAAAGATGAAGATTCATCAAATTTTAGTCCAAAATATTAACATATAACACATAAAATTCTATAAAACGTCAAAAATCGTTTTTTGGTCAACTCGCTTTTTTTTAATTAAAGGATTTTTTCTATTGTACAAAAATATTTAATACGAAAATGAGAGTTCGCGGGAAATTGAAATTGATTTCAGCGTTTGAAAATTTTAAACTCCCATAAAAAATAACAAACATGGATCACTCCAAAAAATATATAGATTATGTACGATCACCAAAACTATGTTCCAGATTTTTTTCGGAATTTTTAAAGTGGCACAAGGCAGTTAAAAATTGAAAAAAACGGGTTTTTGCAGTTTTTTCGCCATTTATTGAATTACACTTTAAATTAGAGATGCGTTATTCTTTTGAAAGTTATTTGAATAAATAACTGACATCAATACCTTTAATTTGGACCACAGATGAACCATTTTGGACCCTTAGAGTTTAGAGCCAGAGTTATGGTAATTTAAAAGATAAAAATCTAATTAGAACCTTCGGTTCTCCAGTTGAAAATCATTTGAGGCATCAGTTGACATCAATTCCTTTAATTTGTACTCCGAATGAGCCATTTTGGACCCTTGTTCATAACGAACAACTGGATCCCTGAACGAAAATTTGGTTTTAAGAATAGTCTGATAATACGGTATTGTTTTGCGTTGGAGCTAGTCAATTATATCTATTTTTTTCCATGACACCGTCGGTAACTTTTCCACTTATTTCGAGTGACAGCTGAGGATATCAGCAACGACATCATTATTTGGTAGAAAATTTAATACCTAAGAAAATAATACTTAAAAACTCGGAGTTCATTTCGTCGTGGTAACATTTAGTGGATTTTGAACCAAACTCAAATAAACCATTCTCTCCCAAAAACCATGTTCGCTACCAATGTGCGTGGAATTAATCTTCGGCGCTTTTCTGCGAGTGCATTTAATCCTGTAGAATATCCTTCTAGAAAGGCTTGTCAAGAACTTGTAATATTTTTATCTACCCATAACTTTTGAAACGGCACGCTTTCATCTAAATAGACATCTTCCTTTCCATTTAAATCTTTTCATCGTTCTCAAATATTGTCTTCCTCAACAAACAATGTCTTTTTTATCGTTCAATATAGTTTTTTTCTTTGATTTTCATAGCAAAAACCGATTTCTTTAAGTAATTTCCTTAACGTTTCTCGGTCAAAGTTAGAAAAATTGTTATCTCCCATTGCCTTTTATATTTTATTCAATATAGGAATCTCCTTGTTTAAACAGAACGAATGAACTTTTTCTCCGAAGTACGTTTCTATGAAAGTCATCAATTTCATATATTATTACTGTTAAGAGTTCAGAGTTTCTTAAGTATATTTAACTAAACAAATTAATGCAAAGAAGTGAACGATGGCCGAGACTTAATCCATACATTAAAAGTCATCAACATGAAAGATGTTTTCTCCTGGATATCAACTGCATAGGATAAGGTTGGGGCACAAACAATTGTTAAGTCTTGGGATAAGCTGTTGGACGAGGCTGAAGAAACCGCGGACAACACTCCGAAAGAAGTTCAGGAAAATATTTTGCCCTTAGTGGAAGTTATCCCTGGATGTAGGGATGAGTCTTTGAGAGATGTAGGAGAGTAGTTTTAAAGGAATAACCATTAGAAAATAAGCAATGAAGAAATTGATACTCTTTTTAATAGTGAAGGTAGTGAAGACATCGACGAACCAGGGACTATTAAGTCCCACAAAGTTTTACACAAAGTAGGAGTAAAAATTTTTGAAGCTGCGATCAAATACACCGAGCAACAAGAAGAACCCAGAGCTATCGATATTATAATGCTACAGAGATGGCGAGACATGTCAGCAACAAAACCAGATACATCGGCAAGGCAGATGACAATCACTAGTTTTTTTCGCACATCCTCAACAAATATATTTACAATTTTAACGAAATATTTTGCCTACCACATAGGGTATAATTATAGGGGGTTTGAAAACTGGGGACAGAAACTACTGGGGGGTGGAGATATGGCAAGCAAAATAAACTAAACTGTGCGAACGGCACTCAGGGTTTGTTTGGAGAGCTGGGTCGTGGATAAGTTGAATGGCAATGGGGTTGGATTGGGGTAACTACAAAACTTGAAACAAAGAGGTACTGACATGAATCTCTTGGAACAAATGGACAGACAAAAACAACAGGAAGCTCTTTGTATTAGAAATACAAAAGTGGTTAGGAGACTTTTCTAAAATAAAAAGACAGAATGGTTCAAAGAAATAAATTAAACATTTATTATGTTCACCACGAACAGTTACAAAAATACAGATGGCACAAAAAACACTATATTAATAATTACATAAATTTATACCAAAATAACAAAGAAAACTTACATGTCATTATCCTTTTACAAACTCGGGAGATGCTATAAAACTTAGAAATGTTACTGGGCTATAAATTGTGGCAAATAAAAAATTATTACAAGTAAAGAATTATCTTTTTAAATAAAACTATCCATAAAGATTAACCTTTTCTAAAAACAAAACAAGCTAATGTCACAAAAATATGAATCTAGCTGTCATATGTCAACATTAAATTTTATAACAGAGAACAATTAAAATGACAACATAGCCACACCCTAAGATTGACAATATTAAATATCAAAATTTTAAATTGTATGAAAGCAATTATTATTAAAAAAAATGTCTGTCGTTACTTTAAAATTAAAACACAAAAAGTTATAGCATTTTTCACATAAAAATACTGCACGTCATTCAAGATTTACGACGTCAGAACCCCACAGCGTTGCCAAAACATCAGAATAGTTAGTAAGTGAGGATCTTTTAAAATGTCAACTATTTCTCAAACTATTATATTAACAGTAAATACTCTTAGTTTTAAGGCTACTGCAACACACTAAAATACATAAGAAAACATTTTAATACAAAATTATATATTCCAAATTTTAAACTTACCTCTTTTAGGGCTGTAATAGTAAAGACGTCCCGCCATTATTTCTTGTTCAAAATTATCTATCTTATATAAAAGCTTATCAGCTTTCTACATACTATTTATTTGTTTTGACATAGCACAATCAAAGTACAAAACAATAATTAGTTTTTAAAGCTATTAGTCTAAATTTAATATGTATTTATAAATATAATTTATTAATATATATGACCAAATTGTGTAAGAAATCAAAACAAACAAAATTCTTACTATAAAAAAGCGACAACGCTTCAAACAATTTTGCCACACGCTTAACTGTCAATCAAATTTGAAGTATTCCCGTATCAGTTGCGTACAATTGTCGAATCTAGTTAATTAAAATTATTATTTTGTGCAATATTAGACTTGAAGAGTTATTTCATAAAATTTATATTATTAATAATAACAAATGTTTTTGGTTATTATATTATTACACCATGTTGACGCCTATGAAAAATCGAGCAGTTCCGTATGGGTTTCGTATTATTAGCTGTGTTAGAAACATTTGAACTCTAAGGTTGACGTTCTGGAAATTTTAAATACAAGTGACGTCACTTTGTATAAATCATGACGTGCAAGTGTTTTACTTTGAAAAATGGTATACCTGGATTTCACTAAAAAAATGCACTACACTTCTGGGGTTGAACTAGAATTATACTGGAATTTCTGCTATACACGACAAAAAGTACTGATTCAAATTGTCTGGAAAGACGACCAGAGACAAATAAAAGTGAGGTTGGAACAAAATCAGCGGCACATTTTTAATGAAAACTATCAAAGAATTTGCGTCCGTGATATAAACAAACTTTAAAATGGTTTTCATTAACTTCGGCGACGTAAAAAGAACGAAATACTATTTGGGTTTTAACTCGTACGATAGGAACAGAGAAACATGGAAAACATTCTTCGTCATTTTAATACATATATGAGGGGATTTCAATTTAATACATATGCGAGGGGATTTCAAAATATATATCAAGGAAAATGCAAATTCTACACAATATCCGATCAAAGTCAATGTTAAACTGATTCTAGTTTTATTTTAATCTTTTTTACATTAATCTGTACATACAGTATATAATTAAATACTTTTAAGAGTAAAGTCATTTTAACTCTCCCTATTATCCCCCGTCGGCCCGTTTATGGCGGATAACCAATACTCTACTATATTTCGACTTTTCCATAATGTAAATTCCCAAGTTAAACATATTTAAAAATTGTAATTATTTAAAACTGCTAGATATTTACTCTAAAAAAAATCTAGTTACGCTGAGGCATTTGCATTTTCTCTACGTGTCAAAGTATAATTACCGTGCCACCCAATAATCGATACACGCGAATTTATATTTTTGCAGAGCACATTTTAAATTTACTGTTTCTGTTAAACCTAGATGATAGTACACAAAAAATCGAATGCCTTACAGATTATTTTGTGCATCCATATCGCTTTGTTGTTTATTTTGTTTTGGAATGTTGGTATGTAGTTATTTAAAATTCTTTACAACCGTGTGTGCTAAATAGACTCAAATGAAAAATATGGGCGGTCACATTTTTGTGACAAAAGGAAATGAAAAATTGTTTAACGTTTTGTTGTTTTGAGAGGTTTAATGTGTTCATATTAATTATTTTTGTTTAAATTTAGAACTAAGATAAGCATTTATTGTCAAATAGAACATAAATAACATCTCAAAATAAAAGTTATGATATTAAGTTACTCATAGATATACATAGACAATCGTTATAATTATCGAACATTTTAATAAATAAGAAGCAAATAATACTTAACCCTATAGTAGTCGCATCTATTTTTGGGAAACCAATGTAGTACACCAGTCATCAGAGACAAAATGCAACTGAACCTCTAAAAACCATACTTCAAAAAACAAATTCATACAACAAGTGAATTTTTGCTGAAAGCGTCAATATTGGGATCCCAAAAAAGTTTACCACATTTACCCTTCGGCTTCCCCCTAAAATCCCCCTCGTAGGAAGAGAAAAATCGATTTACCAAAAATATGTACGTCGCAGAAAAAAATGTTTCAGATAAAAAATGTAGCTGAGATAATTTAGAAACAATGCTTGAAGCGACCGGTGATTTTCAATGTCAGATACGCGCGCGAAATCAATTTTAAATAAAACGTGTATCAACTCGAATTCGATATTTTTTGATCACAATGTCCTATAAATACAACATACGACGGTTGCACAAGATGTGCCGTTTATGATGGGAATTATTATTGGTATGAGCCAAGATATTTCAGTGGTAATTTAGAAAGACGAGGCACTGAATAAGGCCAATAAATGACAATATATTTCGCTTTTAAACTATGTATTGTAACTAAATACAATAGAGCGCCAATGTAACAAAAAACAAATGAATTAAGGAAGGTTGTCTTCGTGCACCACTAAGGGTCAACTATAAAAGGTACCGTGATACACTAAAGAAACTATTAATCCTCACAAAGGAAGAGAGTAGATCTGTATGATAAACATAGGAATTTGCAAAATATGAATTTGAAATATAACAAAATTGAAATGTAGAAAAAATGTAACCAAATTGTTATATAACATGAAAAAGACAGTCAAGATTTGATTTCACCTCCAAAGTGTCTATGTATCTGTTTATACGTATTTCGCCCTCATAGGGCTCGTCAGAACAGCTATTTATAGGCTTTATCAACGTGAAAAATAAATCTTTTCTGTCTTTAAGAAGCAACAATAAAATGGCTTCGATATGAACGCAATAGCGACATCTAATAATAAATCCGTAATATAGTTTCGAAATATAGTTATAACAATATAACTAAATTGAAGGCTGGCTAGCGCACTGTGCCGGAGAGTGACTACTTGACACTCAAAAGAGGATTTGGTCAATTTGCATGCCCTACAGAAACCGTAAAATGAGAAAATAGATAAAAATTTAATTCCTAACCAAATATATACAGTCTATCATAGTTCTTTATGCTACCCACCACCACCTATGTACAGTTAACCTAGTTGTATACAAAAAAAATTCCTGATTTTACACAATTTATCCCTGAATATCTATGAATTTAAATTTACTGAAAGGTAAGACAGTATACTATTTAAGGAATTTACAAATAATAAATATAAGTAAGAAAATTTACTAATTCTACCTAAAAATGCAATTTACTCTCCTACTAAAAATGTAATTCTGTACTCCGACTTTCAATTAAAAGTACTAATAAAGTAATATGGACACTCTATCCTGATGGGATAGGTGCCAAGGGATATATTAATGAAAATACCAATAACGAACTGTCTCGATTAAATGTGTACACATAAAACCGTACAGTAGAGTTAATAGGGAGGATTTAAAACCTCAACCTGTAGTCGACAATAAGTCCTTAAATATTATTCAATATTATTTAAAAAAAATGACGGGTCTTTATTATTATAAGAAATAGTATGATTTACAGTTAAAAAAGTATTATAGAAGATTATTAAAATTGATGGATAAAAAACCTAGTACAAATTGACAGTGCTCCACACTCTAATCAATGAGGGAGGTCCTTCCGGCTGGTTTCCTGAAGTTGTCCGGGAATAGTCTGTTCGAAATCTGGAGCTCTAAAGGAACAGCTAAGAATGACGAGAATCAACCCTGGGGATCAGGTGTATACTCCGCCTAGGGAACCTTTTTCTTAAAATAAACCCAAAAAACAAAATAACGAATCCTTCCCCTTGACTCCTGATTAACTCCTCGAGTAGGCTAAAAAGAATATTTGTGGTAGCATTAATCTTGAAAGGTAATACAAAAAGTTACCAAGGAACCAAGTTAGCAAAAAACCTTAATGGTTTTGACAAAATGTGACCTTCAAATAGTTTGTCAATATTTTATGTGATTTGGATTGATTAAATAGATAATTTTAACGAAAATAATGCTCTGGATATATTTTAGAATATAAATGAACGGTATGAGACAGAATATTTTTACAAACTAAACAAAGATAGATAAGTATATATTTTTAAGGTTAGGAAGTAAAATAGAAAATTGACATATGATTTATATTATTAATAGATTTAGATTAAGAATATTTCTTGATAAAATGATGTGAAAAATGACAGATATACATATATCAACTATCAAAGGAGAAATGACAATATTTTAGAAATCAAAACGGTACACACACACAAAAACAAACCAAAACTTTCCTCCAACTTCTCTTCTTAAAAAAAAATAATAATAAAATTTAATATTCATAAAACAAATCCCAGCACGTCCCTGGACTTCCTACTGATTATTCCCCACTTTACTTCTCCCCGGTCAGAACAAGAGTCACGAGTCGTAGAAGCATATATGTAGTTTTCCAAAACTGCCGCTTGGAGTCGCTGCTTAATACCAACGTAGAAATTAAAAGTTACTAAGAGATATTTAATGAATATTGATTTAAAGATTTTATTTAAAAGTGATGAAAGGATTATTGAAATGACGGACTTGTTACAGTATTAATTGTGTTTATTTTAGTTTCGAAAAATATTTTCTGCAACATTTGCCGATAAATTCGTAATTTTTACCCACAGCAATCAGTTTATTTTTTAATGTCACTACCATGAATAATGTTTCCGAAATGATCAACGTACATTTTAAAACTGCCACCAATTTTAAAATATGTTACTCTACATGCCAATACAAATATCAAATAAGGGTTATTTAACTTGTTAGAACCGCTTCGAATATTAAGCTTAACTCAGCGGGCTGTCTAAACAAAACTGACCTTTTCTACATAATTAATATTACACCTGACGGAAATAACAGAATGTTGAGCGTCCATGCATAAAATATTTGATCAAAAACCCGAATATCAAACAAAGTAACACCAACTTACAAAGCTTTTGTTCTATGTAGTTTTTTATTTATCATTTGCTCGGACGTGCTACATGAAAAGTAATTTATGTGCGATACATATAAAGTAAATGTCAAAACAATTATTTCTTTTTAATATGGTGCTGCTTGAAATTTAAAAATATTACTTAACTTTTATCATATTTTCTACCACAATATTGTTTGCCACATATAATGGAACGAATGGTATAATGTTGGTATGTTTGTGTGTTTGTTTATTGCTATATTATGTTTTATAATATGTATACTAAGTGACATATAAATCCGAGCAAGCATTATAAATTATAATATTTTGTACAATTATACAGGGTAGCAAAATAAACAAACACGTATGATTGAAACAGGGGTAACTTACAGGGGTAAATAAATTAATAATGTGTTGATGCACCTCGGTGGGCAACACGATCTTGGATGCCTCTGGGCTTGCTTTTGATTAGGTGGTTAATATCCTCCTGTGGTATTCAGTTCCATGCCCTAATTAACTCCTTTCGAAATGCTTCAAAAGTTTGAAGAGGATGGATGCTCTAAATAAGAAATCTCCGATCCATCATGTGACGTCTTTAATTGGGGATAAATCTGGGAATCTCGTTTACCAGGGCAAAATTGTTGACTCCAGCCTATTCAGTGAAGTCGTTTACGTATCGCTGAGCTGTAGTGTTCAACTTGGCGTGGAGCTGAGCAGTGCGATGCCTATCCCATTTGACCAAAAACTGTGGATTACGTCTTTCACCACGTCGTCTTCTGATCCTGGCTCGGCCGTCATGCATTCCTAAACAGAATCGAGATTCATCCCTAAAGATAATACTATTCCAGTCCTGGTCATAAGCCAATTGTGTTCTGCACCATTCAAGGCGATTACGTCGATGTTTAGAGGTAAGAGGTAGAATCTCGACTATTGGATTGCGACAGCATAAGATAGAAATAAATGGAAAAACGTTTAAGAGGATCTATGTTCGTCTGGAGACGCAAACAGAGGTTTTATGATTATGGTTATGATGAGAGAGGAAGATGAGATATGAAGATGGAAATTTTTGAATGAAGAGTGGAAAATATAGATGTATTCGGAACGTTTCGGAGCGTGGGGTCATGAGGCTTTAGTTTAGTTTTGCGCGCTGACTTCCGAGCTCGTTTGAAGCGTATTGATTTGATGACAAATGACGAGACTTACCGCGTCCACCCAAAATCGCTAATTCTGCCCTATTCAACGGCGCGTGAATTAGCAAGATTGGAGCGAGGAGTGGCACTCCACGCGCAGTTGGATCTCGTCTTAAGAGAAGTTGGACTTTCCTTCGGAAAATTCCGTATATGATTAACAAAAGTTCAAGAAGCACAGGGCGATGCCGAAGAACAACAGAGTGCCAAGATCGTCGCCTAAGGTTGATGGCTCTAGGAGACCGCTTCTTCACTACTACGTGTAATACAAATCCATGGTTAGCAGAATATGGAATGGTTATCGAACAATTTGTCATCAAATTCTCGATGCTGCCTCTTATCTCTCAACAGAATCAAGATTCACCACTAAAGACAACCTCATTTCATTCCTGATCCTAAGCCAATTGGTCTCTATATCACTCAAGACGATTACGTTGATGATATTTTATTTTTCTTGAGATTTATCAAGAGATTTCTTGTTTATGTAGAAATAGGTTAAATAGTTTTGTGTATTTTATTTATTAGTTCTTTGCCTCCAGCCTTTATTGCTTCTATTGTCACTCAATCGTGTCCCTACCGGCGCTTTGCCATTTTTCATCTTAGTCCAGTCTTCAGAGAGTTGACCCCTAAAAATCATACGAACAAGCTGAATTTTGCAGAGAATATTAATTTTTGAACACCAAAAAAGATGCAAAAAAGTTTACCACTTTTACCCCTGGGCTTCCCCCTAAAACCCACCCTCGCAGGGGGGGGGGGGTAAGAACACAAAAAAATCGATTTACCAAGAATCTGTACACCGTAGAAAAAAATGTTTTAATTAAAAAATGTAGCTATAAATGTAGCTATACAGAGATAATTTTAAACAAAACTGTTTATAAGCATTTTTTGTGTAGAATGAACCGTTCTCCTAGAAACAACGCTTGAAGCGACCGTTGATTTTGCATGTCAGCTACTTGCGCGAAATCAACGTTCAATAAAATTCGTATCAGCTCGACGGTAAAAATTCGATATCTTTTGTTCCAAATGTCCTATCGACAAAAATCAAGATGCGTTTTAAAGAAAAAGAGTGCAGCTTTCGTATGCAGTTTTTGTATTTTGCTGAGAATCAACTCAGTTTTTATAAAGGTGTTAAATAAATTAACGTGACGCGATTTTTGCCATTTTTTACGATTCTCGTGAGATCAATAAAATTGATCACTTTCATTGAGCAGTTGTAGTAAAATTTCCATTTTTAGAGATCAATCTTTAAAACCTATGACATGAAATTTCAATTTTGAGTTGTGGTAACAAGTATGAGGCATTTGAAATATGAATAAAAACGCAGAATCTAATGTTTTAAATTACAAACGATCACACGTCACGCGAAATGCATTTAAGAAGACGGTTTTGAGTGTATTGCAGAAGTTTTGTTCTTTTGAAAAAGGTACTAGTGTAATTGAAAAAAAGTTTTAATTGTTTTAGATCGTTTGTTGTGTGAAAGTTTAAATCCATTTTTTTAAACATATTTCAAATGCCTTACATTTGTTGCCAAAATTGAAAACTAAAATTTCATGCTATGGGTTTTAACGGTTAGGTTCTAGTAATCGAAACTTTATAGTGACCAGTCAATGAAAGGGATAGATTATATTGATCTCCTGAGAATCATAAAAAATGGCAAAAATTGCGCCACGTGTATTTATTTAACACCTGTATAAAATCTCAGTTTATTTGCGGCAAAATACAGAAACTCAATACGAAAGCTAAACTCTTTACATTTAAAACACCTCTTGATTTTCGTCGATGGGCCACTTGAATCAAAAGATATCGAATTTTTACCGTCGAGCTGATACAAATTTTATTGAATATTGATTTCGCGCGCGTAACCTACATGAAAATCGACGGTCGCTTCAAGCGTTGTTTCTAAGAGTTGATTCTACACAAGAAATGTTTATAAACATTCTTGTTAAAAATTATCTAAGCTACATTTTTTATTTGAAACATTTTTTTTACGGTATATGGATGCTTGTTAAATTGATTTTTTTTTGCATTTTTACCCCCTTGCGAGCGGGGCTTTAGGGAGAAGCGCTGGGGTAAAAGTGGTAAACTTTTTTGCATCTTTTTTGAGGTCCCAAAATGAATACGCTTGGCAAAATTCAGCTTGTTCGTATGATTTTTAGAGGTTCAGTGGCATTTTCGTCTCTGACGACTGGATAGTATATTTCTAAGAACGTGATATATTTCGTCTATTGATATCTCCGGAATTTATTCTGAGCCTTGGTTTCTTATTTTCGTTTTTACATAGTTCTAGTATATTAATTCTTCTGATTGGAATTCTGTCAGTGCCTTTGGTTTTATTGGATTTTGCTAGATTTATTGCCTGTATTACCAATTCCCCTTAGATTGTGTTTTGGTCTACATTAAACAGTATTTCGGACATTGGCGATATGCTGGTGACCAGAACGCGTTTTGGGCGTGTTTTCAACCATTTCCCGAAATGGGTTTTTGGTTTCTGGTCTTTAACAGGCTAAATGGGCTAAATAGACAATTAAAATCGATGATTTTAAGGTATATACATTGGTATAAAATGTTGAAAGCAACTTTTAGTCAAAAAATTAAAAATATCTTAATATTCCTTAACCAGGATAATTGTTTGCGGCCGGCTCCGCTCCTACCTTCGATCTTCCCTTGTAGGATTAACTGTGGTATTTCATATTTTGCTCCTCTCAATATGTGCCCAAGGTAACCAATCTTGCGTTTTTTAATTAATTCAAAGAGTTCTCTTTCCACGCCGGCTCTCTTAAGAACGTCATTGTTTCGAACTCTATCCACCCAAGGTATGCGCATCATTCTTCTCAATGACCACATTTCAAATGCTTCAAGTTTGTTGATAGATGTTTTTTTCAAAGTCCACGTTTCCATGACATAAGCAAGATGAACCATATGTAGCACTTGACCATTCTGTAGCGTATTTCGAAATTTAGGTTTTGATTACATAGGAGCGGTCTGAATTTCACAAAAGCTTGTCTTGTCATTTGTATTCGGGTTTTTATCTCTTGTTGTGGATCCGATTGGTCATTGATTGTGGTGCCAAGGTATTTAAAAGTTTTCACGCGTTTTATGCGATCGTCACCTATGCATATTATCGGGTTTTCGGGAGGGTTTCTGCTAATGACCATATATTTCGTTTTCAAAATGTTGATTTTGAGGCCATATTTTTTACCTATGCTATTCACCCTATCAAGTAATAACTGCTGATCTTCCAAATTATCAGTTATAATCACTGTGTCGTCCGCATAGCGTAGGTTGCTAATTGGTATGCCGTTCACCTTAATGCCTAATTTCGTGTCTTCTAATGCTTCCGCAAATATATTTTTAACATATAAATTAAAAAGCTTCGGAAAGAGTAACTAGGCTTGGCGGACACCTTTCCGGATTTCAAATTCATCCGTATATTGGTCTTTATCAATCCTCACCTTTGCCATTTGGTTCCAGTATAGATTCTGAATAATTCTGATCTCCTTTTGGTCAATATTGGCCCTATGTAGTAGTCCCATCATGATATCATGTTTAACATTGTCAAATGCCTTCTCGTAGTCGATGAAGGTGAGGTAGACATCTTTTCGTTGATCTAAACAGTTTTGTATTAAGGTGTTCAAACATAAAATTGCCTCTCTTGTTTCTAGTCCTCCCTTAAAACCGAATTGTGTTGACCCGCTAAGTTCTTCTAGTATCTTGTACATTCTTGAGTGTAATATCCTAAGGAAGAGTTTCAGCAAGTGACTCATAAATTCTATTGAACAGCTTTACCAAGATTTCGATATTCTCCTCATCTAGTAGTTTTATTGCTTCGAAGAATATGCTGTTCTTGCTAAGAATATCTAATAAATATGAATCATGGATCAAATGTACCACACTTAACCAGGGAACAATGACTGGCTCATAAAACATTAGTATTATTCATTTGAGTTCACTTTTCTCCGATTATTTTAGTGTAGATAATTCATTTTAAAGTATTTTTTTAGCATATAATATAGTTTATGAATTTTATGTTGTCATTTTCCAGCTGTCGTCTTAATTTGCAACGTCTTGATATTCTTCATGCAGTCCCGGATTATTTTAGTTTGGCTGGCTTGTGTTAAAAAAATTACAATATTTGTATTTTTTCCGTCTTATAGATTTAAACTTTCATAATCCATACATTCTGGAATTTGTACCGTTACCTCATAATATTTTCGCTATTTTTTTGTAAATTCTCCTTTGTCCGCTGTTTATCCGTCTTGAAGAACTAAAAATATTATATTCCCCATTCTTGCATTTGTACTGTTACTTTCATTTTTCATTGCCTTTAGAAAATCTTCATATTTATTTAAAAACAATACATATATGCATGTATCGTCTAAACAGAAAACCGGGTCTTCATGTTTACTTTGAAAATAAAGATTTTTATAAAGTTGTTACATACCACACATTTACTATTAACAGAGATACGAGTGTTGAAATGTTGTTTTTGAAAGCAG
Organism: Diabrotica undecimpunctata; assembly: GCF_040954645.1. Taxonomy (NCBI): domain Eukaryota; kingdom Metazoa; phylum Arthropoda; class Insecta; order Coleoptera; family Chrysomelidae; genus Diabrotica; species Diabrotica undecimpunctata. The sequence continues at coordinate 76,511,441 of NC_092809.1, read as the reverse complement.
GACCGCAATTAATAATTTATATTTCATAATTTTTCAATCAATAACTTTATATTTGTCATCTACACTAACTGAAATCTATTCGCAAAGAGCGAGAACTGATATCACCACAGCCATTAAAAAGAGAAAGGTCAAATACTTGTGTCAAATAGACAGACCTGAATATCACTTACAGCAGTTAATAATTCAGAGTAAATAGAAAGAAAAAGTTGGGGAGTATGATGATATCTGTCCTGGCTGCTTAACATTAGACATTGGACAGCTCGAACAGCTGAGAAATTAGTTCATGCAGCTACCGACCGAGAAGCATCCCAGCAACTTCTTAACCTGATGATAGGCTACGCTTGAAAACAAAAACGGAACACAAGTCCCGATTTATTTGTATCAGTTTAGTTTCGGTTTATGTATTGTTATCTACTCCGATAGTCAAGCTCGTGTAGTACTGTTTGGATGTCCTTTGCTAGATTGGAAGTCAAAATAGGTTAACACTAGCCTGGGCACTAGCGCATAAGTGAGACCAGGCAACGATGAGGCTGATGAATTAGCTCGGTAAGATGCATGTGCATCATTAGTTGACCCGAAACTCATCTTTGGAAATGTTAACAGGCGAAAAAGAGCTTTCATTGATAAATGCTTGCAAAAATCTCATGAATGGTGGAAGACTACACCAAGATAGAAACAGACTAAGGAGTTGGTTAAAGGACAATAGCCAAATTTGCAGATAACCCTCTGAGCCACAGCCGAATGTTGTTAGGATAATAGTGGGTTTGTTGACTGGTCATTGTAGGCCCAATAAATATTTGGGTCATATAGTTGTGACAAAAGAGAATGTTTCGTCGTTTCTCTAGAAGAAGTGAAAACTGCATTTCAAGTTTGTTGTTCTTAGAACTCGGTGAGGAAAAACCAGAAGCATCGAGAATATGAAGCTGGGATCTGACAGAAAATACATAATAGAAAGAGACAAAATATAAAAACGCGAACCAGCGCAACTTGGAATACCGTTTTAACACTCAATATTTAGGATTAACGATCTCTGGAATAAGGCGAAACTGTCTATTTATCGCCAGAGCGTCCAGTCCCTTCGTGTGTTGGTAAATTAACACGGTTTAAAGGAAATTGGAAGCTGATCTATAGCTCGTACCTACTTACCCCTCTAACACTTTCGACGAGAGTATGGACAGGTATGGCTAGTGTCGTGGTAATTTTACTATGGAATGGTCTAACGAAGTTGTGTTTTAAATGACAAGAGAAGATAATAGATTTGCAAAAGTCGCAATGTACCAGGCTGTTATATGCTCTGATTTGTAATCTCTAATCCAGTTTTTTGCAGGAGTTCCTATCCAACTCGCTTGCCGTCGTTTTATCTATTCTCTATGGTCATTGTGATAATATGCTGTTTTTATAAAATACATGTCGTTATGTTGTTGTTTTAGTACTTTTCTAGTATCCCTTAAAAACTCCGTGCTTGTTATTTTACACTATTTACAGGCATTCGAATGATTTTGTTCACGGTGGTATCTTCTATTGCGGGTTTATCAGTTATATTTAATTGCTATACGATCACATTGCCATATTGCTACATTTAATATCGAATGCAGTTGCAGGCGAGCTCAAATTATGTATAATTATTTTCCTTCCCTTGTTATACTCGTCACAGCCTATAAGCTTTTATTCGGTGTCAGATTTTGGGACCATAATTGATAATAAATATAATCGATAAATTTTAGATATAGTTTTGATAAAGACATGGAATACCTGTCGAAGCGTCAATTTATAAATAAATAAAAAACGTCTTATAATATCTAGTTTTAAATGAACCTATTCCCAAAAAATTGTTGTCAAAAAATATAAACCTTTCACCACGGAATTTAGTTTTACATGTTAGAGACTGAAACTATTCGGTTTTATAATCACAATAATTAATTTAAACAAATTATGTACATAATTAGTCATAAAATTCACATTTGTCCGTTCTAAGGGGGTGGGAACTTTGGCCCCAACGGTAGTTTTGACTGGGATTTTAAAGTCCCATCAGTAATAAAAAGTGTAATTACAAAAAAAAAATATTAAAAAATAAAGTATAATTGAAACCTGTAAAAATTGTGCCACAAAACGCTTTTTGACACAACACATAAAGTTTTTGTACGGCTTTCCTTCTTCTTTTGAGAACAAATGAAACATCTTCTTTTACTTGCTAGTTTGTTTTGGAAGGTGACCTCCAATATTTGTCATTTTTTTTGCATTTTTGTGTGCCTACCTGGACGACTAGAGACTCTTCTTTTAATTTTGGCCTTGGATCTCCCCAAACTTATCAATTGCTCAGCTACAGGTACTAAATAATGAAGAAGAGGAACTTTCTTCCTTTTGTTTTGAATTTCCGAAAATATTATCCATGAATTGATTACAAATGCCATTAACAATTTGTAGAAAACTTTACGCCACCATTTAGTAGATTTTCTGTCTAAATCATAGGTGGCAATCTTTTGATGAGCCAAATCAACCCCTCCCATATATTTATTGTAAAATACTATAGCTTCAAGGCAATCAAAAGTGCATTTGACGCCTGTTTTTAGTTTTCTTTCAATCCGTGATAAAGATGCCGAGTGGCAGTTTGATAAAAGTAAAACTTCTTTAGTGTCCTGCCATCTAACTGTCATTACGCCTTTATCATTTACCAATGAATCAGATTCACCTCTAGATAGCTTCTTATCAATAAATTGTGGCGTATTCTTTCTGCATGTATGTACCAACGCATGATAATTCAAGATTATTCATGGAATCAACAGTGGTAAAAAACGATCAATACACAAACATACGTTTTTTAATTGAAGTGTTTGACATAGTGTCGCTACCAGCCTCTCCTCAAAAATCCCCTCTAGAGCTGTCATTTTCTTACCGGAGTAGATGTTAAAGCCGTATATGTAACCAGTCATGGAATCGCATCGTTGCCATACTTTGATACCTTTCTTGATTGGTTTGTTAGGTATGTATTGTTTGAGAGATGATCGCCATTTGAATTTTATCACATCTTGCCTTTTGAAATCTTGTTTTTAAACAGTTTACGGCGTCTTCTAAATACTTAGTAGAGAGTTTTTAGACCCTCTACTTTTTGATGTACGTTAAACGTAAAACGTTATACTTGTCATACGCATTGAGTAGGAAATAAGGGATATCGTTTTATTTAAAATCGATTTTGAATGCTTTCAGAAATTACGCTAACACAAATTAACGTTAATTGACATTTGACAAACGTAACCTATAAAACGGCAGTGGTATAACAACAACAAAATTTTTTTCCTAATAAACCATGGTTTGACTCAATCCCATACATAGATAGGCGGCATATTACTACCATTATTAGAATGAGGACTGGTCATGGCCGGACAGGAGTACATTTATATAAAACCAACATTCGCGATAACCCATACTGTGAATGCGGGCAAATGGATTCACTAGAACACATATTTTGCGAATGCCCAATAAACAAAATAAAAGATTATGATGTCTATCAGGAGCTGATCAAAATTAATATTAAAACCCCAATTAACATACCAATGCTTCTATGCGAGATTAACCCTAAAATTATCAAAATTCTTCTCAGATTTCTACAGATCAACCATATAAAATTATAACCTTAATAATAGCCTATCTAATATTAACATTTAAACCAACTATAAGAAAATAGAAATCATAAGTAAAATGTAGATATGTAGAAAAAATGTCTATATTCACTGTTAATTGATAATAGGGCATGAGATATATTCTCAGACTCACGACAGTGGCCCAAAAATTAACAAAACAAATGTACTGGCTGATTATTCAGTAGAATAAAAGCCAAAAAGAAGAAGAAAAAGAAGAAGTTCGATAACCTATTTCATTGGAAGTATTTGCCATAATGAAAGAATATATTGAAATTATATTAAGACGACCAAAACACGGAGAACTAGTAGATCACAATTTGATAAGAGGCTTAATTCTTCACAATATTTTTGATCCTGAAATACCTTTTGCATCAAAACCACATTTTGTGTTGGAAACATTTTAAGACAAATATGGTGAATTAAATTTTCGATTTAAGAAAAGGGATATTCTTCGACTAACTCGGTCCTTACGTATTCCAAATCATATGACATTTAGCTCATATGACTTTTTTCGTTTTTTTTTTACGATTTACATATATGGCATTTGACAACATTACAAATACGTAATTCCTTAATAACGTGACCCTTATTTCTACCTAAATAAGGGAATACTTTCTGTTAATGCGCATGAGCAGAATAACGTTTAACGTTACTGAAATAAGGGGCTTAAAAACTCTCTATAATATGTTATATATGTTATAGTATGTTTTAGAACAATTTTGAGGTTTTGTTGGGTCAGAATAATACACTTTTGAAAGTAGGAAAGTACATCGATCTCTACCGATAGCATTTTTTATTATACTGTGACAATGATTCATTGTTGGACCAGTAATAATAAAAACTCGGCAGCCTGTTATAGGATATCACAAGAGTACATTCAAGTACTTTCATAATTTCATACATGTCGGTCTCCACTCAGTTAGGTTTCAAATTCTTTTTTCTTTTTAATAGCTTTATACGTTTATTAGTATTATCAGCAATATGTGTAAACAAGCTTCTGGAAATTATTTTAGAAACACATGTAGCTCAGAAAACTGTCCGTTGAATTCCAAAAGATTCCTTTGTTTCCTTAGGCGATTTTCTTCCAGGTATAAAATTTTTCGAAGGTATTTTCCAAGTTACATTCGTGTTTACATTGGGACTCAGGTCAATAGCTTCACCACTCCCATTATTACCGTTTTCTTCGATCACTGAATGGCATTCATTATCGCCTCTTATCTGCTTCTTCAGTACTGCTGTTACCTTCCTCCTCTTCGTCGCTCATTTGAACTCCTCCTTCACTTCCATTTTCGCTGTCTCCAGGAATATAGTCCAGACTAATCAGATCCTGAAAATGGTTCTTATTCTGAGTCAGTTATATTATTTATAGCTTCTTCTAACACTTTTTCACTAAGAGGCCGGTTTCGTCTCATATCTGAAAGAGAAGAGAGAAAAAGTTTATGTTGATCCCATATAAAATTACTGTAGGGAACAAACGATCCCACCAGATTATTGTTTGCTAAAACACCTAACATTGTAATTACTATTTATTATATTTTACTTACTTGTAATAGTATTAACGTCTGCACGCTTTATTTCTTAATTGTAATTAAAATAAGCAACGGGTTCTTGCAATTTCATAAATAATAACTCAGAGAGCCGTGCACGTGCCAGAATACATCGATGTTAGGTTAGGAAATTCAATCATGGATGACACCAGTATTGCCGATTGACGAGAGTAGACTATAAATTACTGAAATATTTCATTTGTACGTAAAAGCGGTTATATTTATATCCATCAGCAAAAATGAACTAGCGGCCGGCAACTAAAGTCCCCGCAATGGCGAAAGGGTTAACGTTCAATAAATTAAATAAACAATGACGCTACGATGTTTGCACTGGCACTAGGCCTATGACATAGCCAGAGATGATGATAACAGATGGACACAGAGACTCTTACAATGGGGACCCAGGAGAACGACAACAAGCATGGGAAGACCTCAAAAGAGATGGGTAGATGACATACGAGCAATGGCAGGTAGACAGTGGATTAGATTGGCGCAAGATCGAGAAAGATGAAAGCAATTGGGAGGCTACATTTAAGTGTGGATGGAAAATGGTTGACAAATGAGACGATGTTTAGCTCAAAGCTCCAGCTCTAAAATGTTTATAAAAAAAATTTAACCATATAAGGAGAAAAACATTTTTTAGATTTTTGTTTTATATTATGTGTCTGCCATTTTTTTTTTTTCAAAAAGTTATAGCTTTTTACTTTTTCTTCAAATAAACAAATTATCATATCTTAGCAACAAGTGGACCAATCCGGTTTTATAAAATCTCATTTTGTTGAGAATTGAAAGGGTTTCAAGCATTAGAAATTATTATACAAACTTGGAGCGCGAATTATCTATATTAAATCTAAATTAAATTAAAATTAAATTTTGATCTAAATTAAACTTATAAAAGCCTATCCTAAAGCTTATCCAATTTATGTAATTTGTAGTATGTAATTTTATGATTGTATAGCTTTTATATATATTATTATGGTTAGGCTTCTCAATAATCTAAATCAACACGTGCACATTTCATCCCTTCTAAGTCTTGTAATTAAATAATAACCAAAAATTTTATATTGCAGATGAAGAAAGACAAAACAAAAGAATTTTTTCCTTAGCATGTGTTATTGTATAGTTTCAATATCCTAAATTGAAAAGCCACGGAGTAAAAGCTCCTAAACGGTCCTTTATACAATGTTAACTTTGTTAAACTTAAATGAAATGGAAAATTAAATCATTAATTAACTAACCCTACTTCACTAATTGCAACCTTAGTAAATTATGCAGCTTTCCGATTTCCATAAAGTGCAGAAATCTAATAACAATTTATAAAACAAAAAAGAAGCGGTCCTGTCTGTCTACTGCATTCACAAAATGAACTTTCCGACAGCCTTATAATGTGAATGGTAAATATTTAGACTGTCTTTAGTGGAAGATAACTAGTTTAAATTAATTTACATTTAGGCCGGTACGGTTTTTGAGATTCGTTTCAGTGCAGGGTAAGTGGTTTCGAGTGTTTATTATTCTTGTTTGGTCTTTTTCCTTTTTCTATTTGAGGCAGTGTATATGACAACTGAATTTAACAGAATGTACAAACATACGTACGTGTTTATTCACAAGAAAAAGTTAACAAGCAAGCATTGTGTTTTGCATTATTTTAATACCGGGTGGTAAATTGAACTAATAGTTATTTTATAGTCGCCGAATTTATATCAACATCGGTATGGGTCGTTCACGTCCAAAATCTTGCCATAAAAATAAAATGTAGTTATATATATATATATATATATATATATATATATATATATATATATATATATATATATATATTGTTATGATGTATTGTTTGTTTGAATGATGAGCAATGAGTATTTTTAATAATATAATATATAGGGTTTTTTATCGCGGTTCTCAAAGAATTAGTTTGTAAGTACTTTTTTAAATTATCTTTATTATAACTATTATGAAACACACATATATATCTAACCTAGCCAATGTAAATTTAAAATAAACTATCTTTAAATTGATATTCTTATAAAACTAATTAAATTCTATAGACAATGTAAAATTTAAACAAACTATCTTCAAAATTGAAATTGTTATGACACTAACTAAATTATATTAACAAAATTTTATACCGTTCTTTCACTAAATGCCTAAATGAACTGTTTTCCACTATATAGATTCTAATCACCACTGAATGTCTTCGTACTTCAGTTATCCTTGTTTTTTGTGAAATTACTTTTTCCAATTATCAGCTTCTACCAATTTAAGATATAGTTTTCTTCACCAGCATTTATACACCACCAACCAAACCAGCAAACAGCATTTATATTTATTCTTCTTTTCAATATACCAATATCCAATTATTATAAGTTGATTTATACTAATCTCCAACCATAATATAATTTAATTTCTTCCAATATACTTTTTTTAATCTTCAATAATTATTTGTGTATAATTATAAATGTGCATTAAATTATATGCATAATTTTTAATCTTCATTTAACTCACTATATTAAACAATTTGACTATTTGTACCTGATTCACTGACTCCAACTAACTTTCATATTTCTTACTAAACTTTTCTGACTGACTTCTTGAAAATTCTGAACAATTTACTTCACTATTCACTAACTAAATGTGTCTACTAACTTTCATAATGAACTGGCCTGACTTCTGACTAAAAACTTCCATCTTGAATCCAAATCACGGGTATTTATATCTTTTTGGATATTCTAGAACCATCTGGTAAGAGATCATGTTCCAATTTGTTCTATTTCTTCGATATGGATGTTCTCGAAAAAATATCTGTTCCATCCACCGACATAATTATTATTCCAGAATATTCGACCGTAAACAATGGTCACACTCTGCACTCGTTTCGAATTCGTTAATGTTCCATTGATAATTTTGTTGACATTTAGGCTTTTCAGATCAGAATAAACATTTAAATCATTAAATATATATAAATTAAACATTTTAAACTAACATTATTATTATAACCCCACTTATATTCGTATTATGATTAATTTCTATCTGTCAATTTACTGTATAGTTGGTTGCCTATGCACATGGCTCACTTAAATATATTTACAACATTAAAATACAACTTTTTACACTTATTATATGCTAATTTATTAAAAATGCCCTCACATAAATATATTTTTATTAAATTCTCTAGTATATAACTTATTTAAAATAATCAAATACTTTTTTATATCTAATATTATGTAGTATATAACTTATAAATTAATTTTTTTAAACAATATCATTTCAATATATATATTAAACTTAGAGCTAAGATTAATATTATTATAAAAATTAATATTAAACTCACCAGTCTTCCGGGTTGAACCGCGTCGATATCCATTTTGCCGAGCTTTCGACATCCTCTCTGATGTCTTCTTCAGGGCTTCCGAGGTCTCAGTCTCCCGAGCCCCCAGACACTACTACACTCACTAGTCACTTCTAGTTCACTCACTAGTTCACTACTACGACTGGGACCAGGGGACGGTTCATTTATACCGTCGATGGTGACGTGGCCTAGGTGGGGGTTAGGGTGGGGATTGGCGCGAGAGTTGGCGCGAACATTTCCGACAGTGGGATTTTGATTCGAAGATGGAGGGGGCGATATTTTGTTTATGAGAGGTCTCCATGTAGAAGGTAACCGTATGGCGTCATCTCTTTTATTAAGGGAATTTGGTCTTTTTTCTATTTCTATGGCTTCTCGGATAATTCTTGGTTTATAAAAGCGGATGGGGGCTATGGTTCTGGAGTTTTCGAAATCAATTTTGTGACCTGTATGAAGATGGTGTTGACCGAGAGCTGAAATTGAATCGGAATTGCGAACAGAAATGGAATGTTCATAAATCCTATTTTGAATTCTACGATTTGTTTGGCCTATATAGGATCGGGGACAGTCTGCACAAGGAATTTCATAAACTCCGTGCTGTTCGTTTGGAATATTGTCTTTGATTGATCGAACAAGAGATGAAAGTTTTTGTTGGGGGGTAAATATTGTTTTTATTCCTCTTGGTTTAAGAATTTTGTCGATTTTGTCAGTGACACCTTTGATGTAAGGAAGAAACGCTTTCGTATGATAAGGGTCTGAGTCTTTGGATTGAGATTGAGTGGGAGATTGATGTCTGTGGATGCTCCTATTGATGTGATTTTCGCGGTAGCCATTTTGGATGAGGGCTTGTTTTAAACAAGAAAGCTCAGCGGATCTACTTGCATCATCGGAAAGGCGTATTGATCTGGATACAAGAGTATTAATGACTGAATTAATTTGTGAAGGTGCGTGGTGAGAGTTGGCATGCAAGTAACGATTGGTATGTGTGGGTTTTCGATAGACAGAGTAATGAAAACCTTGGGATTGGTGTTTCTTTATGAAAACATCGAGAAACGGTAGGGATGAATCAGTTTCTACCTCCATCGTGAACTGGATACTAGGATGTATACCATTCAGATGGGTTTGGAAAGACACCAAAGCATCCCTGCCATGGGGCCAAATGACGAATGTATCGTCAACATATCGTAGCCAACATGTGGGTTTGAGCATTGATGTGGATAGTGCTCGGGTCTCGAAGTCTTCCATAAAGATATTGGCAATCACTGGAGATAGAGGGGAGCCCATTGGGGCACCATTTACTTGTCTGTAGAATTGATTTTGGAAGATGAAATAGGTGTTGGACATACAATGTTTAATGAGAGATAAGTGGTCTTGTTGGATACTGTACTTAGTTTTCAGAATGTTTAGAGTTTCATCTATAGGAATGTTTGTAAAAAGTGAGACAATATCGAAACTTACTAGAATGTCTGACGGTGATATAGGGTATTGTTTAAGAAGTTCGATGAAATGAAAAGAGTTTTTGACGAAGGATGAAGCATTTTCGGCGAAAGGTTGTAGAGTTTTGGCCAAATACTTGGCCAATGGTTGTGTAGGGCAGTTGTATGCACTGACAATGGGACGTAGAGGAATATCGGGTTTATGAATTTTGGGGAGGCCATATATTCGAGGTGTTCTTGAAGACTTTTCACGAGGAATTAGAGATTTTTTGATGTCAACAGGAAGAGAGGTTTTATTGATAATGGCTTTTGTTGTTTTCTCCAGATAGGTTGTTGGATTATTAGGAATTGGTTTGTAGTCTGGAGTGTTAACGAGATTTGAAAGTTTATTGATGTAAGAAGAAGTGTTTAGGATGACGGTGGCGTTTCCTTTATCGGCGGGAAGAATGACTAGAAGAAAGCCCTCATCCAAAATGGCTACCGCGAAAATCACATCAATAGGAGCATCCACAGACATCAATCTCCCACTCAATCTCAATCCAAAGACTCAGACCCTTATCATACGAAAGCGTTTCTTCCTTACATCAAAGGTGTCACTGACAAAATCGACAAAATTCTTAAACCAAGAGGAATAAAAACAATATTTACCCCCCAACAAAAACTTTCATCTCTTGTTCGATCAATCAAAGACAATATTCCAAACGAACAGCACGGAGTTTATGAAATTCCTTGTGCAGACTGTCCCCGATCCTATATAGGCCAAACAAATCGTAGAATTCAAAATAGGATTTATGAACATTCCATTTCTGTTCGCAATTCCGATTCAATTTCAGCTCTCGGTCAACACCATCTTCATACAGGTCACAAAATTGATTTCGAAAACTCCAGAACCATAGCCCCCATCCGCTTTTATAAACCAAGAATTATCCGAGAAGCCATAGAAATAGAAAAAAGACCAAATTCCCTTAATAAAAGAGATGACGCCATACGGTTACCTTCTACATGGAGACCTCTCATAAACAAAATATCGCCCCCTCCATCTTCGAATCAAAATCCCACTGTCGGAAATGTTCGCGCCAACTCTCGCGCCAATCCCCACCCTAACCCCCACCTAGGCCACGTCACCATCGACGGTATAAATGAACCGTCCCCTGGTCCCAGTCGTAGTAGTGAACTAGTGAGTGAACTAGAAGTGACTAGTGAGTGTAGTAGTGTCTGGGGGCTCGGGAGACTGAGACCTCGGAAGCCCTGAAGAAGACATCAGAGAGGATGTCGAAAGCTCGGCAAAATGGATATCGACGCGGTTCAACCCGGAAGACTGGTGAGTTTAATATTAATTTTTATAATAATATTAATCTTAGCTCTAAGTTTAATATATATATATATATATATATATATATATATATATATATATATATATATATATATATATATATATATATATTGAAATGATATTGTTTAAAAAAATTAATTTATAAGTTATATACTACATAATATTAGATATAAAAAAGTATTTGATTATTTTAAATAAGTTATATACTAGAGAATTTAATAAAAATATATTTATGTGAGGGCATTTTTAATAAATTAGCATATAATAAGTGTAAAAAGTTGTATTTTAATGTTGTAAATATATTTAAGTGAGCCATGTGCATAGGCAACCAACTATACAGTAAATTGACAGATAGAAATTAATCATAATACGAATATAAGTGGGGTTATAATAATAATGTTAGTTTAAAATGTTTAATTTATATATATTTAATGATTTAAATGTTTATTCTGATCTGAAAAGCCTAAATGTCAACAAAATTATCAATGGAACATTAACGAATTCGAAACGAGTGCAGAGTGTGACCATTGTTTACGGTCGAATATTCTGGAATAATGATTATGTCGGTGGATGGAACAGATATTTTTTCGAGAACATCCATATCGAAGAAATAGAACAAATTGGAACATGATCTCTTACCAGATGGTTCTAGAATATCCAAAAAGATATAAATACCCGTGATTTGGATTCAAGATGGAAGTTTTTAGTCAGAAGTCAGGCCAGTTCATTATGAAAGTTAGTAGACACATTTAGTTAGTGAATAGTGAAGTAAATTGTTCAGAATTTTCAAGAAGTCAGTCAGAAAAGTTTAGTAAGAAATATGAAAGTTAGTTGGAGTCAGTGAATCAGGTACAAATAGTCAAATTGTTTAATATAGTGAGTTAAATGAAGATTAAAAATTATGCATATAATTTAATGCACATTTATAATTATACACAAATAATTATTGAAGATTAAAAAAAGTATATTGGAAGAAATTAAATTATATTATGGTTGGAGATTAGTATAAATCAACTTATAATAATTGGATATTGGTATATTGAAAAGAAGAATAAATATAAATGCTGTTTGCTGGTTTGGTTGGTGGTGTATAAATGCTGGTGAAGAAAACTATATCTTAAATTGGTAGAAGCTGATAATTGGAAAAAGTAATTTCACAAAAAACAAGGATAACTGAAGTACGAAGACATTCAGTGGTGATTAGAATCTATATAGTGGAAAACAGTTCATTTAGGCATTTAGTGAAAGAACGGTACAAAATTTTGTTAATATAATTTAGTTAGTGTCATAACAATTTCAATTTTGAAGATAGTTTGTTTAAATTTTACATTGTCTATAGAATTTAATTAGTTTTATAAGAATATCAATTTAAAGATAGTTTATTTTAAATTTACATTGGCTAGGTTAGATATATATGTGTGTTTCATAATAGTTATAATAAAGATAATTTAAAAAAGTACTTACAAACTAATTCTTTGAGAACCGCGATAAAAAACCCTATATATTATATTATTAAAAATACTCATTGCTCATCATTCAAACAAACAATACATCATAACAATATATATATATATATATATATATATATATATATATATATATATATATAACTACATTTTATTTTTATGGCAAGATTTTGGACGTGAACGACCCATACCGATGTTGATATAAATTCGGCGACTATAAAATAACTATTAGTTCAATTTACCACCCGGTATTAAAATAATGCAAAACACAATGCTTGCTTGTTAACTTTTTCTTGTGAATAAACACGTACGTATGTTTGTACATTCTGTTAAATTCAGTTGTCATATACACTGCCTCAAATAGAAAAAGGAAAAAGACCAAACAAGAATAATAAACACTCGAAACCACTTACCCTGCACTGAAACGAATCTCAAAAACCGTACCGGCCTAAATGTAAATTAATTTAAACTAGTTATCTTCCACTAAAGACAGTCTAAATATTTACCATTCACATTATAAGGCTGTCGGAAAGTTCATTTTGTGAATGCAGTAGACAGACAGGACCGCTTCTTTTTTGTTTTATAAATTGTTATTAGATTTCTGCACTTTATGGAAATCGGAAAGCTGCATAATTTACTAAGGTTGCAATTAGTGAAGTAGGGTTAGTTAATTAATGATTTAATTTTCCATTTCATTTAAGTTTAACAAAGTTAACATTGTATAAAGGACCGTTTAGGAGCTTTTACTCCGTGGCTTTTCAATTTAGGATATTGAAACTATACAATAACACATGCTAAGGAAAAAATTCTTTTGTTTTGTCTTTCTTCATCTGCAATATAAAATTTTTGGTTATTATTTAATTACAAGACTTAGAAGGGATGAAATGTGCACGTGTTGATTTAGATTATTGAGAAGCCTAACCATAATAATATATATAAAAGCTATACAATCATAAAATTACATACTACAAATTACATACAATGGATAAGCTTTAGGATAGGCTTTTATAAGTTTAATTTAGATCAAAATTTAATTTTAATTTAATTTAGATTTAATATAGATAATTCGCGCTCCAAGTTTGTATAATAATTTCTAATGCTTGAAACCCTTTCAATTCTCAACAAAATGAGATTTTATAAAACCGGATTGGTCCACTTGTTGCTAAGATATGATAATTTGTTTATTTGAAGAAAAAGTAAAAAGCTATAACTTTTTGAAAAAAAAAAAATGGCAGACACATAATATAAAACAAAAATCTAAAAAATGTTTTTCTCCTTATATGGTTAAATTTTTTTTATAAACATTTTAGAGCTGGAGCTTTGAGCTAAACATCGTCTCATTTGTCAACCATTTTCCATCCACACTTAAATGTAGCCTCCCAATTGCTTTCATCTTTCTCGATCTTGCGCCAATCTAATCCACTGTCTACCTGCCATTGCTCGTATGTCATCTACCCATCTCTTTTGAGGTCTTCCCATGCTTGTTGTCGTTCTCCTGGGTCCCCATTGTAAGAGTCTCTGTGTCCATCTGTTATCATCATCTCTGGCTATGTCATAGGCCTAGTGCCAGTGCAAACATCGTAGCGTCATTGTTTATTTAATTTATTGAACGTTAACCCTTTCGCCATTGCGGGGACTTTAGTTGCCGGCCGCTAGTTCATTTTTGCTGATGGATATAAATATAACCGCTTTTACGTACAAATGAAATATTTCAGTAATTTATAGTCTACTCTCGTCAATCGGCAATACTGGTGTCATCCATGATTGAATTTCCTAACCTAACATCGATGTATTCTGGCACGTGCACGGCTCTCTGAGTTATTATTTATGAAATTGCAAGAACCCGTTGCTTATTTTAATTACAATTAAGAAATAAAGCGTGCAGACGTTAATACTATTACAAGTAAGTAAAATATAATAAATAGTAATTACAATGTTAGGTGTTTTAGCAAACAATAATCTGGTGGGATCGTTTGTTCCCTACAGTAATTTTATATGGGATCAACATAAACTTTTTCTCTCTTCTCTTTCAGATATGAGACGAAACCGGCCTCTTAGTGAAAAAGTGTTAGAAGAAGCTATAAATAATATAACTGACTCAGAATAAGAACCATTTTCAGGATCTGATTAGTCTGGACTATATTCCTGGAGACAGCGAAAATGGAAGTGAAGGAGGAGTTCAAATGAGCGACGAAGAGGAGGAAGGTAACAGCAGTACTGAAGAAGCAGATAAGAGGCGATAATGAATGCCATTCAGTGATCGAAGAAAACGGTAATAATGGGAGTGGTGAAGCTATTGACCTGAGTCCCAATGTAAACACGAATGTAACTTGGAAAATACCTTCGAAAAATTTTATACCTGGAAGAAAATCGCCTAAGGAAACAAAGGAATCTTTTGGAATTCAACGGACAGTTTTCTGAGCTACATGTGTTTCTAAAATAATTTCCTAGAAGCTTGTTTACACATATTGCTGATAATACTAATAAACGTATAAAGCTATTAAAAAGAAAAAAGAATTTGAAACCTAACTGAGTGGAGACCGACATGTATGAAATTATGAAAGTACTTGAATGTACTCTTGTGATATCCTATAACAGGCTGCCGAGTTTTTATTATTACTGGTCCAACAATGAATCATTGTCACAGTATAATAAAAAATGCTATCGGTAGAGATCGATGTACTTTCCTACTTTCAAAAGTGTATTATTCTGACCCAACAAAACCTCAAAATTGTTCTAAAACATACTATAACATATATAACATATTATAGAGAGTTTTTAAGCCCCTTATTTCAGTAACGTTAAACGTTATTCTGCTCATGCGCATTAACAGAAAGTATTCCCTTATTTAGGTAGAAATAAGGGTCACGTTATTAAGGAATTACGTATTTGTAATGTTGTCAAATGCCATATATGTAAATCGTAAAAAAAAAAACGAAAAAAGTCATATGAGCTAAATGTCATATGATTTGGAATACGTAAGGACCGAGTTAGTCGAAGAATATCCCTTTTCTTAAATCGAAAATTTAATTCACCATATTTGTCTTAAAATGTTTCCAACACAAAATGTGGTTTTGATGCAAAAGGTATTTCAGGATCAAAAATATTGTGAAGAATTAAGCCTCTTATCAAATTGTGATCTACTAGTTCTCCGTGTTTTGGTCGTCTTAATATAATTTCAATATATTCTTTCATTATGGCAAATACTTCCAATGAAATAGGTTATCGAACTTCTTCTTTTTCTTCTTCTTTTTGGCTTTTATTCTACTGAATAATCAGCCAGTACATTTGTTTTGTTAATTTTTGGGCCACTGTCGTGAGTCTGAGAATATATCTCATGCCCTATTATCAATTAACAGTGAATATAGACATTTTTTCTACATATCTACATTTTACTTATGATTTCTATTTTCTTATAGTTGGTTTAAATGTTAATATTAGATAGGCTATTATTAAGGTTATAATTTTATATGGTTGATCTGTAGAAATCTGAGAAGAATTTTGATAATTTTAGGGTTAATCTCGCATAGAAGCATTGGTATGTTAATTGGGGTTTTAATATTAATTTTGATCAGCTCCTGATAGACATCATAATCTTTTATTTTGTTTATTGGGCATTCGCAAAATATGTGTTCTAGTGAATCCATTTGCCCGCATTCACAGTATGGGTTATCGCGAATGTTGGTTTTATATAAATGTACTCCTGTCCGGCCATGACCAGTCCTCATTCTAATAATGGTAGTAATATGCCGCCTATCTATGTATGGGATTGAGTCAAACCATGGTTTATTAGGAAAAAAATTTTGTTGTTGTTATACCACTGCCGTTTTATAGGTTACGTTTGTCAAATGTCAATTAACGTTAATTTGTGTTAGCGTAATTTCTGAAAGCATTCAAAATCGATTTTAAATAAAACGATATCCCTTATTTCCTACTCAATGCGTATGACAAGTATAACGTTTTACGTTTAACGTACATCAAAAAGTAGAGGGTCTAAAAACTCTCTACTAAGTATTTAGAAGACGCCGTAAACTGTTTAAAAACAAGATTTCAAAAGGCAAGATGTGATAAAATTCAAATGGCGATCATCTCTCAAACAATACATACCTAACAAACCAATCAAGAAAGGTATCAAAGTATGGCAACGATGCGATTCCATGACTGGTTACATATACGGCTTTAACATCTACTCCGGTAAGAAAATGACAGCTCTAGAGGGGATTTTTGAGGAGAGGCTGGTAGCGACACTATGTCAAACACTTCAATTAAAAAACGTATGTTTGTGTATTGATCGTTTTTTACCACTGTTGATTCCATGAATAATCTTGAATTATCATGCGTTGGTACATACATGCAGAAAGAATACGCCACAATTTATTGATAAGAAGCTATCTAGAGGTGAATCTGATTCATTGGTAAATGATAAAGGCGTAATGACAGTTAGATGGCAGGACACTAAAGAAGTTTTACTTTTATCAAACTGCCACTCGGCATCTTTATCACGGATTGAAAGAAAACTAAAAACAGGCGTCAAATGCACTTTTGATTGCCTTGAAGCTATAGTATTTTACAATAAATATATGGGAGGGGTTGATTTGGCTCATCAAAAGATTGCCACCTATGATTTAGACAGAAAATCTACTAAATGGTGGCGTAAAGTTTTCTACAAATTGTTAATGGCATTTGTAATCAATTCATGGATAATATTTTCGGAAATTCAAAACAAAAGGAAGAAAGTTCCTCTTCTTCATTATTTAGTACCTGTAGCTGAGCAATTGATAAGTTTGGGGAGATCCAAGGCCAAAATTAAAAGAAGAGTCTCTAGTCGTCCAGGTAGGCACACAAAAATGCAAAAAAAATGACAAATATTGGAGGTCCCACCCCCTTAGAACGGACAAATGTGAATTTTATGACTAATTATGTACATAATTTGTTTAAATTAATTATTGTGATTATAAAACCGAATAGTTTCAGTCTCTAACATGTAAAACTAAATTCCGTGGTGAAAGGTTTATATTTTTTGACAACAATTTTTTGGGAATAGGTTCATTTAAAACTAGATATTATAAGACGTTTTTTATTTATTTATAAATTGACGCTTCGACAGGTATTCCATGTCTTTATCAAAACTATATCTAAAATTTATCGATTATATTTATTATCAATTATGGTCCCAAAATCTGACACCGAATAAAAGCTTATAGGCTGTGACGAGTATAACAAGGGAAGGAAAATAATTATACATAATTTGAGCTCGCCTGCAACTGCATTCGATATTAAATGTAGCAATATGGCAATGTGATCGTATAGCAATTAAATATAACTGATAAACCCGCAATAGAAGATACCACCGTGAACAAAATCATTCGAATGCCTGTAAATAGTGTAAAATAACAAGCACGGAGTTTTTAAGGGATACTAGAAAAGTACTAAAACAACAACATAACGACATGTATTTTATAAAAACAGCATATTATCACAATGACCATAGAGAATAGATAAAACGACGGCAAGCGAGTTGGATAGGAACTCCTGCAAAAAACTGGATTAGAGATTACAAATCAGAGCATATAACAGCCTGGTACATTGCGACTTTTGCAAATCTATTATCTTCTCTTGTCATTTAAAACACAACTTCGTTAGACCATTCCATAGTAAAATTACCACGACACTAGCCATACCTGTCCATACTCTCGTCGAAAGTGTTAGAGGGGTAAGTAGGTACGAGCTATAGATCAGCTTCCAATTTCCTTTAAACCGTGTTAATTTACCAACACACGAAGGGACTGGACGCTCTGGCGATAAATAGACAGTTTCGCCTTATTCCAGAGATCGTTAATCCTAAATATTGAGTGTTAAAACGGTATTCCAAGTTGCGCTGGTTCGCGTTTTTATATTTTGTCTCTTTCTATTATGTATTTTCTGTCAGATCCCAGCTTCATATTCTCGATGCTTCTGGTTTTTCCTCACCGAGTTCTAAGAACAACAAACTTGAAATGCAGTTTTCACTTCTTCTAGAGAAACGACGAAACATTCTCTTTTGTCACAACTATATGACCCAAATATTTATTGGGCCTACAATGACCAGTCAACAAACCCACTATTATCCTAACAACATTCGGCTGTGGCTCAGAGGGTTATCTGCAAATTTGGCTATTGTCCTTTAACCAACTCCTTAGTCTGTTTCTATCTTGGTGTAGTCTTCCACCATTCATGAGATTTTTGCAAGCATTTATCAATGAAAGCTCTTTTTCGCCTGTTAACATTTCCAAAGATGAGTTTCGGGTCAACTAATGATGCACATGCATCTTACCGAGCTAATTCATCAGCCTCATCGTTGCCTGGTCTCACTTATGCGCTAGTGCCCAGGCTAGTGTTAACCTATTTTGACTTCCAATCTAGCAAAGGACATCCAAACAGTACTACACGAGCTTGACTATCGGAGTAGATAACAATACATAAACCGAAACTAAACTGATGCAAATAAATCGGGACTTGTGTTCCGTTTTTGTTTTCAAGCGTAGCCTATCATCAGGTTAAGAAGTTGCTGGGATGCTTCTCGGTCGGTAGCTGCATGAACTAATTTCTCAGCTGTTCGAGCTGTCCAATGTCTAATGTTAAGCAGCCAGGACAGATATCATCATACTCCCCAACTTTTTCTTTCTATTTACTCTGAATTATTAACTGCTGTAAGTGATATTCAGGTCTGTCTATTTGACACAAGTATTTGACCTTTCTCTTTTTAATGGCTGTGGTGATATCAGTTCTCGCTCTTTGCGAATAGATTTCAGTTAGTGTAGATGACAAATATAAAGTTATTGATTGAAAAATTATGAAATATAAATTATTAATTGCGGTCCTGCTTTCAAAAACAACATTTCAACACTCGTATCTCTGTTAATAGTAAATGTGTGGTATGTAACAACTTTATAAAAATCTTTATTTTCAAAGTAAACATGAAGACCCGGTTTTCTGTTTAGACGATACATGCATATATGTATTGTTTTTAAATAAATATGAAGATTTTCTAAAGGCAATGAAAAATGAAAGTAACAGTACAAATGCAAGAATGGGGAATATAATATTTTTAGTTCTTCAAGACGGATAAACAGCGGACAAAGGAGAATTTACAAAAAAATAGCGAAAATATTATGAGGTAACGGTACAAATTCCAGAATGTATGGATTATGAAAGTTTAAATCTATAAGACGGAAAAAATACAAATATTGTAATTTTTTTAACACAAGCCAGCCAAACTAAAATAATCCGGGACTGCATGAAGAATATCAAGACGTTGCAAATTAAGACGACAGCTGGAAAATGACAACATAAAATTCATAAACTATATTATATGCTAAAAAAATACTTTAAAATGAATTATCTACACTAAAATAATCGGAGAAAAGTGAACTCAAATGAATAATACTAATGTTTTATGAGCCAGTCATTGTTCCCTGGTTAAGTGTGGTACATTTGATTCATGATTCATATTTATTAGATATTCTTAGCAAGAATAGCATATTCTTCGAAGCAATAAAACTACTAGATGAGGAGAATATCGAAATCTTGGTAAAGCTGTTCAATAGAATTTATGATACTGGTTACATTCCGCGAGAATGGCTGCAGTCATCCTTTGTGATGATCCCAAAAACAGCTAATGCCACAAAATGCAATGAACACCGCTTAATCAGTTTAATGAGTCACTTGCTGAAACTCTTCCTTAGGATATTACACTCAAGAATGTACAAGATACTAGAAGAACTTAGCGGGTCAACACAATTCGGTTTTAAGGGAGGACTAGAAACAAGAGAGGCAATTTTATGTTTGAACACCTTAATACAAAACTGTTTAGATCAACGAAAAGATGTCTACCTCACCTTCATCGACTACGAGAAGGCATTTGACAATGTTAAACATGATATCATGATGGGACTACTACATAGGGCCAATATTGACCAAAAGGAGATCAGAATTATTCAGAATCTATACTGGAACCAAATGGCAAAGGTGAGGATTGATAAAGACCAATATACGGATGAATTTGAAATCCGGAAAGGTGTCCGCCAAGCCTAGTTACTCTTTCCGAAGCTTTTTAATTTATATGTTAAAAATATATTTGCGGAAGCATTAGAAGACACGAAATTAGGCATTAAGGTGAACGGCATACCAATTAGCAACCTACGCTATGCGGACGACACAGTGATTATAACTGATAATTTGGAAGATCAGCAGTTATTACTTGATAGGGTGAATAGCATAGGTAAAAAATATATATATATATATATATATATATATATATATATATATATATATATATATATATATATTTATATATATATATATATATTTATATATATATATATATATATATATATATATATATATATACATCCCGCTATCATTTAGAGCTCTTTTCACGTTGCAGTAGTTTAGCATCACCAAGAAATGCTATCATTTCCTATTTATAAGTCGTGTATGTTCGTTTAGAGCACCTTTGTAGGCTTGGCACCGTTGTCGGTTTTTTAATAATCCGATTTTTTTTTATATTAAATTTTTTACATCAAACCATCATTGTAACCTCGGAAGGTAAAATTATTGTATTTGGTATCATTTTAAAGCCAATAGATGTTGCCAGTATTAATACTTAAAATTATATTTGAAAACATAAAAATATCGATCGGTTTGGTCGGTCGGTCAAGTTCAAATAATAAAGACATTGAATCTACCTGCCAGCCGGCTGATTTCAGCCGGCTGGGGTCAACTAACAGGTTTTTTTATATCAATGTTCAGTTGTTATATCTATTTAGATATTTTTTCCCAGAGAGTTGTATCGGGGAATATTTTACATATTTTAATTTCCAACCTGTTTTATCGAAGCTATCAGTGAATAGTTTAAGATAAATATTAGGTTTTTATGGGATTAAGTCAAAAATATTGGTTGTGATTGTGATGAGAATTACATTTTTAATTATTTAATGTTTGACATTTTGATTTCCATTCAGGAAATCGTTCTCAAAAAACGTTTTTTGTACAAAATGTGTATACACATTTTTACATAATTTGTACAATAAACAAGGTTAAATATTGGAAAACATATCGTTAAATATTAGTTAATTAAAAATGTAATTTTCATCTCAATATCGACCAATAATTGTGGGTTAATCACATAGAAAAATAATATTTGACTTTGCCATAAGAAAGTAGTTCACGGAACCTCGCTAAATAGTTTAAAAAAATCTTATACAGAAATATAAATTCTAAATAGTATGAGGGGTAGCCGACGAAAAATTCGTAAAGACTGAGTTGACTAAAGTTGATTTTGCTTTGTTTTTTTAAACAATCTTAAAAGGCAAAAAGAAAATAATTGTTTGCTTATAAAACGTTTTGTATACATTCTAAAGAAAAACAATTCAAATAAATGTTGTAGACCATAAAAAGTTTTTTATGTAGACAAATACCAAATTTAAATACATAAATAATTGAGATAAGAAAAAACGAAAAAACCGTAAACTGTAAGATATTATGTTTGTAGTAATTTATAAATGTTAATAACTTTGTTTTTTGCCTAACGACAGGTAATATAGCTACTTGAAATTATGGCAATTGATGAGTTATTAAAGTGTGCTAAATATCAAGCAGATCAAAAAATATTTTACAATTTATTCAACTTGTTTATCACAGAAACCGATTATTTAAACAACTGTACTTGTCCAAACAGTATGACTACAAGTATTTTGTAACTTGCAATCGATTCTTTGCGCTTTCAGTTTTAGGGTATATTAAAAAAACTAACATATTATTAAATTTTTTATTAAAAACCAGTTTGAATAGGGGACTTTTTAGTTTTTAGACCACTTTACGTTTTTTTAGTTTCTTTGACAAGTGAGGATTGTCTATTCGGTTATTTCTTAATATGGGCTATGATCAATTGTCTAGTCAAGTCAACACTATTATAGAAGTTACCCATACTTTTTCAGTAGTCATTCAGAAGGTTCATCTTAATTGTACCCATATGGAACATAAGCCCGAGAAAAGTCTTAAATTCTGTTTGTGTTGTCTCTTTCCAAAACGCAATCCTCGATTTTTCTGAACGACTTTGTGCAAATATTTCATCAGAGTCAATCAGGGTCACTTCCACCATTCGTTTAATCTACATTGTCTTCGCGAGATGCTTCTAACAATGATTGTAATTCAGCAGTGGTCAATCTACGTTTATGTTCAAATCTAGCTTTTTTAGATGTCGAAGGTATATTATTTACATCCATTTTTTTATAAATACTATAACTCACTTTTACGGAGGTAATTAACAATAAAAACGTTCTACTAGAAACTATCAACTTATCCAATATTATAAGGCCACTTGAGGCACAATACGTTTTTACTCAATAATAGTTCCTGTATAAGTAAAATTGTTTTTTAATGTGATTCAATAAAGCACACTAGACATATTGCAGTTTTGCCATCACATTCTTCAGAGTATGTTTTAACTTTTTTAACTTTTCTATCGGCCTTTCTACTAATCATGCTTCTTCTTAAAAATTTGTAACATCTTGTACACTTTCTTCTCTTTGTATTATCTACATCGCTTTGCCTGAGATGGTATTTTTGGATGTAACTTGTCGTGAAGGTTACAACATTTCTTTATTTGCAAATGCCTTCGCGAACTGCAGTCTGAACTCAAGGATAGGTTGTCACTTTTTTACGTTTTCTGTTATTTAGCAACTAAGCATTGACTACTGTGGTATTAAATCAGGTATTAAATATTAATTTCACTGCCACTTTTCGGTACCACTTCAGAATTTTGCGTATTGGGCTTTGGTAAGAAGCCACTTGATCACTAAAATCAACACTCTTTTTCACCAAGTTATAATCGAGAATAGTTTGTGGTTTTAGTACTTGTGTATAATTTTTCTTTTCATTTGATTAAACCAAGATACAACTATTATGTTTAAATGATGTAAGGAATAAAACTGGTTTTTTGTCGACCCATTTTATCACTTGTAAAATCAATAATGGGGTTAAGTTCCATCCTGAGTAACTGGTTGCAACTTTTTTAATCGAGATTTTGGTTCTACATGTTTTTATAGTAAAACATCTGCACATGAATAATTCGTTTCTTGAACAATGATTTCAATTCATCGACCAATATTCTAAAATAAGGTCGTCCTTTTTTTCTTCTACATGTGCCGAGCTCGATTATCGAGCGTTGGCTATCAAATTGGCTATAGTAATTTTGTTGACGGCAGCTCGGAAAAGAGATGCAGAGGATCTGTTAAGCCAATCTCTCAGGTTTCTAAGCCATGACATTCTTCTTCGACCTGGCCCTCTTCTTCCGTCTACCTTGCCTTGTATTATTAAATGGAGTATATTATATCTCTCTGGGTGGCGCATAACATGGCCAAAATATTCAAGTTTGCGATTTTTAACTGTTTTGACGACTTCCGTAACTTTTCCCATCCGATGCAAAACAACTTCGTTACGAACTCTATCCACCCAACTTATTCGTAGGGTTCTCCGATACACCCAGATTTCAAAGGCTTCCAGTTTCTTGAGAAGTGTATCCGTCAAAGTCCAACCTTCGACACCATACAAAAGAGTAGGGAACACATAACATCTCACTAATCAAATTTTCAGACTTAAAGTAATATTGTTTCCACATAACAGATTCTTCATCTTAAAGAATGCAGCTCTGGCCTTCTCTATCCGTATTCTAATTTCTTTGCTCATATCCCAGTTCTCATTTAGATTACAACCAAGGTAAGTGATACTGTTAGTTCTCTCCAGTTGTTCACCATAAGCTGTTACCACTTCCGGTTGTGTTGGCGTTTTACTGACGACCATCACCTTTGTCTTTGCGGTATTTAGCTTAAGGCCATATTCATCACACATTGTGGTAATCCTATTAATTAGATGTTGAAGTCCTTCGTCGTCCGGTATATTATAAACTGGTTCTCTTTCACAAAGCATTGGGAATATGGTTTACATTCTATATTTAGAAAAATCTTTTACTGCAAGTCTTGTTCAAACTAAACTAAATTAATACACAAAACAAATTAATCTACATATTCTTTTTTTATAGAAATACAGATTCCTGTCGGATTTTTATCAGTGCGGCATGAGTCACTGGTGTCTCGTATATCCGGACCTCTTATCGCATTACAAACATAATTCTCAATTAGCAGTGCGGTACAAGATACATTTGGGTCGAATAATCTTAAAGCCGTAATAAGACCATAAGACCGTATGTTATAAATACATATATCCCTATAAGAATTATCTTGAAAGATGAAAAAAATACAATAAACAAGTGCAATATTAAGTGTTACTTAAAAAATGGTAAGTCATTCATGGGCGTACAGTTAAAAATAAAAGTTTTCAGTGTTCTATTGCTTGACTATTATTATGTGGTATTCTGAAAATGTTGACATTTTTTCCTGGTCTGATCTTCCTCAACTAACGTCATCTTTCTTAAATGGTGAGTTGTGTTGTTCAGGTCTCTTTAAGTGTTTTTGTTGCTATTCATACTTAATGATCTTCTTTAGACAATGTACTAATGTAGTGTTCAAATGTGGCATTGCCTTCATCATGTAGCGCTGATCTTAATTGTCTGATTAGTCGATTATATTTGTGTTCGTCATTAAGATTTCGGCTTCTTGGCCATCTACCTCTTGCTCTTCATTTTTGGACTATTAGTTGTATAATATAATTCGAAGTGTTATTTATGTTTTCTTGATTTGGAATTGTTAATCGTGTAGCTCCATATGAAATAGTAGAAGATGAAAACGGCAGAATATTCATCCATAAAAAAAGGAAACGCGATAAAGATATCTGAAACAACTGTTTTATGTTATAAGAGATGAAATAATAAGTCCGAAATTACCAAAACAGGTGAACAGGGCACTATAAAGAGGAAGTAGAATTAGCTATGAAACAGCTTGAATGGGGAAAAGAAGTAAGCTTAGACCAAATACCAGCAGGAATTATTCAAGTGAGAAAAAATATTAAATGGAAAACAATATTCACTCCATTTACAGAAAAGGCGGTGACCGGTGAATAACTTCTAATACCTCTTCATTTGTAATTATATCCACCCAACTTATTTTTAGTATACGGCGGTAGCACCACATCTCAAAGCTTTCAAGATTTTTAACATTCTTCTGTTTAAGAGTCCATGCCTCAACACCGTAAAGCAAAGTACTGAATAGATACTAAGTAGTTAACTAAAAGTGGACGTATGCAAAGAGATGTATGACGTAATTTTATGGTATTCGCTAAATCCTGTCACGTAATATGCCACACATCTCTGTGCGGTAATTCGTTTTATTGCTGCCATGTTAAAGTGTTATTAGATGCCGCCATGTTTAATTTCTCTCTACCATCGTATTATCTCGGTTAAATCCTATCATTTTAGGCTTCATGTCATGATTAGACCTATAGGACCGGAGATACGCAACTAAGGCTCTTTTGACATAACATATATAGGAGCAAAGATATATACCTAAGGTCGTTTTGACGTGTTGATGTATTTGATTTCTACGTCGTAGTACTCTATTGGTTAAATGGTACCATTTGAGGTACTGTACGTCACAATTGGACAAATAGGATCGAAGATACATAACTAAAGCCCTTTTGCCAGACTTCTTCGTCTTCTAGTTCCATGACCGTTATCGATCGTTGGATATCATGTTGGCTACCATATTTGCCATCGTGACTTTATTGACAGCAGCTCTAAATAACGATGTAGTTGATTTTTCATACCATTGCCTTAGATTTTTCAGCCATGGTGTTCTTCTTCTACCAGGACCACGATTACCTTGGATCTTTCCCTGAATGATCAGATGTAAAAGATTATATTTTTCAGGGTGTCTCATAATATGACCTAAGTATTCCAGCTTGCGTTTCTTTATTATATTAACCAGTTGTGTAGTTTGGTTCAGCCGTCTAAGGACCTCCTCATTTCTAACTCTGTCGACCCAGCTTATTTTCAGTAGTCGTCTGTATACCCACAGCCCTATAATATAATATAACTGTATAGCCTCAGTTAGAGTCCACGCTTCCACTCCATACAGCAGGACAGGAAAGATGTAGCAAATGTCACTCGAACTCTAAGGTCAATACTAAGATCGTGACTGCAAAGTACGTTTCTCATTTTTACAAAGGCAGCTCGGGCTTGTCTAGTCGGCTTTTAATTTCTGCGGTTGGATCCCAGCTCTCATTGATATTACTGCCGAGATACACGAGTTTCTCTACTCTGTCCAGTGTGGCATCTCCAACTTTTATTCCGTCATCCTGTATATAATTATGTTTGTCTTCGGTTGTCTCCATTAAGGCTTCCTTAAATATTTCCTCCGAATATAAGTTAAAAAGTAAAGGCGACAATATACAGCATTGTCTCACTATTCTTTTTATATTTATTTCATCCGACAGTTCTTGTTCAACTTTTATTATTGCCACTTGATGCCAGTATAGATTTGTAATTATTCGTAGATCTTTATCGATCAATCCCGCTGTTTCCAATATTTCTAGCATTTTGTTATGTCAGATTTTGTCAAAAGCCTTTTGCCAGGCTACTCTATTTAAGTTTTATATCTCATAGTATTCTATTAGTTAAATTCTATTATTTGAGGTACGAAACGTCACGATTTTACTAATAAGACCGCAGATACATAACTAAGGCCCTTTTGACAAGCTGATGTATTTTACATTTCTATCTTATTGTATTCGATTGGTTAAATCCTGTCATTTGCGGTACTGTACGTTATGATTGGGCCACTAAAAACGAAGATACGTAACTAAGGCCCTTTTGACGTGATGCTGTATTTGATTTCTATGTCATTGTATTCTATTGGTTAAGTGGTATCATTTGAGGTATCGTACGTCACGATTGGACTAGTAGGACCGAAGATACATAACTACGGCCATTTTGACATACTACTCCATTTAATTCCTATACCTCATTGTATTTTATTTGTTAAATCCTTTCATTTGAGGTACTGCACGTCATGATTGGACTAATAGAACTAAAGATACACAACTAAGGCCCTTTTGACATTGCTCTGCATTTGATATTTCTATCCCATTGTATTCTTTATATTAAATCCTATCATTAGAGGTACTATACGTCACGATTGGACTAATAGAACCGAAGATACGTGACTACGGCCCTTTTGACATGTTGCTGTATTTAATTTTTTTATTTCATTGTTTTCAGTTGGTTAAATCCTGTCATTTGAGATACTGTACGTCACGATTGGACTTATAGAAACCAAGATATATAATTAAAGCCTTTTTGACATGCTGCTATATTTGATTTTTCTGTCTTATTGTATTTTATTGGTTAAATCCTATCATTTGAGGGGCTGTACGTCGCGACTGGACCAATTGGAGCGAAGATACAATAGGTAGTTGCAATATATAATAACCCGTTACTTTTAACTAAACATGATGCCAGAACGATTTGTGGGTGAAAAATATATATATATATATATTCTTAAATTTACTATTTCGTTGTGGGTAATATTATATTCAACAGCGATGCCAAATTTCTGATGCTAAAATGATTGATAATGAAAGTGGGATATACATTTTCATGTATATAATGGCAGCGAGTAAACGGTAAAACCCTGAACTAAATATATATAATATTTTCACTGTACCATCATTTTAGACTCAAACATTTTCTGGAATAAACTTATATAACTCAGTAAGGGATAAAGAGAGAAAGCAGATATTTTAAAATACCAACACGGTATCAAAACTCTAATCAATGAGATGGTTAAAATTCTTGTAACAGGTACAGGAAAAAAGTTATTAAGGTCTTGTAAAGTAGCGTCGATATACAGATGCTACTTTGCAAGACGATGCTAAATTGATGGTAAAAGCATAATGTATCGATGCGAAAATGATAGTAGGATGTATATATATATATATATATATATATATATATACGGTTACGCAATTGAACTGTTACCAACTTCACATCACAACCAGCTATTGTTCGTCAGCTCAAACACCTCAAAGTGAATAAAATGTTGTGTATCGCACCATAACTCGTTATAATGGTACTGGTAGCATTTTCAAACGCTATGGTGGTGGACGAAAAAAAAAACAGCAACATCACCTGAAATGGTTCGGAAAGTGAAGGCTCGACTTGAGCGAAATCCACGTCGTAGTGGTAATCAAATGGCCAAAGAACTGAAAATATCCCAGCGAAGCATACAACGAATATTGAAAAAGGAGCTCAAGGTCAAGCCTTACAAGTTCCAAAAAGCACACAATCTAGTGTACTAAATCAAAAAAAAGTTCGGCTTGAAAGAGCAAAGGGGTTGTTACGCCTGAGCGAACGTGGCGAATTTCCGAACATAGTGCTCTCTTATGCCACTCGCATGGCCGCCCGTAATAATTTCTTAGGAAAAGTGCATGGACCTGATAGGGTTGCACCCGAGGTAATAAAAATCATCATCATCATTTAGAAAAAATGCAATGGGTACAGGTACTGTTACAATTCAACAACCTACTAAGAAGGCCAGAGTTCCCAGGAGATATGAAAACGGCAAATCTTATACTTATCCCTAAACCGGGAAAATAGTTAGGGGAACCAGAGGCGTACAGACCTATATGTCTGTTAAATACCTTTGGCGAAGGTATTTGAAGTTCTTTGAATATAAGGCTGGAGGACTCAACGTTGGAGGACTAGGGACCGACAAAAGGAAAATTCTAATGAAATGGCTTATTAACAAGTAGAAATAACAAGTGCTAGAAATGCTAGAAATATCTAGTGAAAAATCAAGAAATATAGGAGAATGCTAGAGATACCCCATAAAGAAAAGAACTACTAAGTGTAGCTCGTGCATACAGAACAACATCAACGGTGGCCATTCAAGTGATCGCGGGTGTCTTACCCATGCACCTGATGGTTAAGAAAAGGGTGTAAATATACGAGAACGATGAGTAGGAGAAAATAAGAGCTAGGTATAGCAGCATAAGTGGCAGGAAGAATGGAAAAATGAGCATAGGGCGGGCTGAATGGGGGTATTAATTCCAAATATCTCAGACTGGATGAAGTGTGGTGACAGACACTACAAAAATTTACCCACTTTTAAACAGGGCACAGATTATTCAGAGCCTACCTAGAAATGATAGGGATGGTTGTGAATGGAAACTGCGCAGACTATAGAGTGACTGACACGGCCGAGTAGTGTGTATTCGAGTACAGAAGGTTTGATGAGAATAGAAACAAATTACACAGGAATGTATGTAGGTAGAGTAAGTTCAAATACCGCAGGCAGCAATGAGGGGAAATAATGAATACAAGGTAATACTGGATGCAGTAACTCGAATTATCAGAAAGAAGGAAATATGCAGCAAAGGTGAGAGAGAGAGAGAGAGTGAAAAATAGAGAAAGAGAGATGTAAGGCGGGCTATTCATGTGATGCACCGATCTGGAGAGGACCTACCGCATGAGTAGTCCGGATGAGGGGTGGACTTTAGTTGGTAAAGCTATGGGTATCTGTGAGCACGACTCTTCTGGGGGGACTGCGTGCGGATGGACCGTTCCACTTTGATTTCAACACACGCCAGGTCATCCATCTGAACACGGCATGGTACGGTCTTTAGAAGATTTACCACCTCATTTTTCTTAAAAAAAATGGATATCTAGAAGGAGTAAATTTTTCTCTTAGGGGTAATGAGACCCATGGCTTAAATCTGATAATAAAAATAATTTTAATTATTTAATTTTAATATCCACTGCAACGAAATATCCTATCAAAGTTCCCAATTTTTTACCACTTCTAAAAGAGACATTCCAAAGTCAATAATTTTCACAAATAGACATTGCAAATGCATCAAAATAAAAATATAAAGAACTCTTCAGGAATTCAAATAAATTTGGAGTAATTTTTATACGTTTTTAAAACAAATAATTGTGTAACTTTTTTTGTCATGCATAATTCCAAAAAATATAATGTTTTTTCTGAATTACCTTTCAATAGTTATGTTGAACCGAGCGTGTATTCTCTAGCGCTCATTGACAATAAGCGAAAACGTAAACCAGCGAATATTTCGGAGGAGAGAAATAGAGACAAAAGCGTTAATCCTTAGACAAAACGCCATAATTAATATATCAGTGCGCCTTGGAAGCCGACTACTTAATAACAACGATAGAAAATCCTCGTACAAAAGCCGCAAATCCTACTACTCCACTTCATTTTAAGCCCTTATTTACATAAAAAGATGTTATCGATTAAATATCCGCTTACTGACGAGCTTTTGGAGATTTAGATGAAATACCTACAAAGGGGGACGTTTGTTTGTAGAGATGGGAATCTGGCCGGAAGATATTTCCACTGCATAACTCTCGTTTCGATCCTTTTTATCGCCTCCCATCATTTGCATTGTCGAATTTTTTATCAATGTAGTAAAAAAGAGGCACAGTTAAGATATCTTTAGGGTGGTTACGTAAGCTGACAGAGTTAATATACCAAAAAATTAGAATAGTCTGAGCAGGTGAAACCCATCTAGAAAATAATTAATAATATCGATCGCCGGTGCTAATAGTGTAAAAAGCAGCTGTTGCTGTATAAAAAAAATACCTACATTTCCCTAGAAATTAACAGTTGAATGGTATTAGTTATTATGTTCTTTTCCGTATTCCTATTATTTCGGCTAATTCTCAGTTAACTCTGATGGGTACACGTAAACTCATCACCAATAACCATAATGCACTCGTTTATAGTACAAATCCATCACCGCAAAAACACCAGGAATTTTGAAATAGACTCGGGGAGATTTACAAACTGATCACTGGCCTACCTGCATTCCGTGGCAGGTAAAGAAATACCATAAAATGTTTGAAAGAATAATCCAAGTCCGAATGCAAATAAAATGACAAAGTTGAAGGATATTTTCAATATAATCGGAAATAGCACATGCTCACAAATATTTTCATTAAAAAGTTTACTGTCAAAAAGATATGCAGCTGAATTTTCAGATCTTAAATCTGTTTAGATTGGTGGATCCTTGGACACACCT
Organism: Diabrotica undecimpunctata; assembly: GCF_040954645.1. Classification (NCBI taxonomy): domain Eukaryota; kingdom Metazoa; phylum Arthropoda; class Insecta; order Coleoptera; family Chrysomelidae; genus Diabrotica; species Diabrotica undecimpunctata. Next base: position 76,479,646 of record NC_092809.1, on the reverse strand, counting down.
ATCATACAGCCTTCCGATCATACATAGTTCGGAAGATGGGTACTTTTCGGTATGCATGGGTAGATAGTTAAAAACTTGTAAAATGAGATGAGAAACATAAGATAAAATCGTTTTTAAATATCCACCCTTCCATGTATATAGAAAGGTACCCAGTCGTCGAACTATGTATGATTGGAAGGCTGTATGATAGTTGTGTCCAAGCCTTAATAGGCTGCTCACCAGGAGACACCCGACATAAATCTATCAGTTAATTTTTAAAGCAATTTGCTTAAAATTATTTCTGAATTTAATAGATTACCACGTAAACAAGAAGTGTAACAGCTAACAGGCAATCTTCCGCATTCGAAACCAGCGCTTTAGGGCAAGAATGCTGGTAATGAGTTTACCTATCAGCAGTTTCGAGTTTACGGGTCTCCAAAAGATGCAGCTGATATTTGCTATATCTCGGAGGGTAATAATTTTATGGGAGACATTAAAGTGATGAGTTCGTACACTTCCACTCTGATAAACTCTTAAGACCTATGGTCATTACCACATCTTCTACCTTATATATTCTTTTCTTGTGATACGGTTTTCCACATAATATAGATACGTCACTTTCTTATTCGTTTTTAGAGTTTTTATTTTTACAATTTTTATTATTTGTCTTATTCTAAATATACTTGAATCTCGTACATACATCAGATTTTGTAAAAATTACCCTGGTGTTTTAAATTCCGGCGTTACTTTGGCTGATTGATGATTCATTGTGTTTACTTTGGTTTCTTCATTAAAATGTTGGTTTTTCTACACAGAGTTTGTAACTGTTCTGAGAATAATGCGGGAAATAACTATTTATAAACTACCATCATTACTAACAAAAGTTGCAAAAATAATTATTCCTTGTTAATTTTGATTCTTTACGTTGATTAAAAATCTTTAATTAAACCCAGCATATACGTCACTGTCGTAACTTGCATTTTTGTTAACGGTACATATTATAGGATATATCAAGATATAGTGCTTTTATGAGAAATTTTACAACTATAAACTCTCTTTATTGCTAGCCGTCTAGGCTAGTTCTGCCATTAACCTTTATGAGTTCTAAATAAAACTAAAAAGGGTTTCACTAAAAATATATTTCAAGAAGACATCCCATAAGTAATGAAAAAATAAAACAACTAGACTAACGCTTGTAATAGGAGATTTTAACGTCAGAGGAGAGAAAACTAGTACAGAGGAGAACAAAATAGGAGAATATGGATATGGAAAAGGAAATAATAGAGGAGATACCCTTGTGAATTGTTTAAAAGAGAAAAACTTATGTGCGTTATACATAAAGAAATAGAAACAAAGTGTAAGAGAAAAAATACAAATTAAGTACATTCAAATGAAAGAAAAGATTAAATAAAAACAACCAACTTGACATTTACATTTTGGAAGAAAATAAAGAATTATATATAAAAAAAGAGAAAAACTTCTTCTTCCTCAGTTTTTCCTTTTTTAGGGGTCGCTGTTTGTTACTTTTCTTGGCCACTGATTCGTGTCCATCGTGTCATCTTCAATTAAACCTTTTGTTCAAGTCCTCTACCACCCAGTCCTTCCATCTTCTCCTCGGTTTTCCTCTACCTCTATTTCCCTTAACGGCTCTATCCTTCGTCCTGCATAGTTCTCATTTCTACATTTCACTCTATCCATTGCCTTTTTTATTTTTAAATATTTTTTAAGACTGCAGTCACCCGGCACTTTCCCTAATCACTCCGTTTCTGATTTTGTCCCTTCTAGTCCTACCCAATATCCACACTTCACCACTATACACCAATGCAGGCAATACCACATCCTTATATACATTTACTTTCAGCCCTTCACCGATTTTTCAGTCACAGAGTACACCGCTCATTTGCTTCCAGTTAAACCAACTAGCCTGTATCCTGTGGGCAATTTCTCGTAGTTTCCCATTTTCCGTTATGCAGAACGAAATTAATTAAAACGAATCTTAGAAAATGGACTGGTCTAACGTCAACTGATCTATTTCGAGCTGCTGTGTATAGATTCGAGACTGGACAAACATGACTGTAGACGAATTATTCCACGTTGCAAAAGACAGAGAAGCTTTTAAAAATGTGGTCGCCAACCTCCGTTAATGGGGACGGCATAGGAAGAAGAAGAGTGTATAGAATAAACTGGGTCAATGTGGTCGCAACATCACTAGAAGATAGGCACCTTTAAGTTCTTGTCTAGAAACTATGTCGTCCGCCTTCTCAAGATCTATAAATACCATGTGTAGCTCTTTTCTTCTCGACGTATTTCCGTATCAACTGTCTCAAACCAAATAAGGCATGCTTTGTCCTCCTTTCTGACATAAATCCAAACTGTTCTATCCCTATCGATGTCTTCCTCCTTAACCTTTGCTCCGCAGGTCTCTCCCAAACATTCATTCTCCCATATTGTATCCCTCTAAAGTTTTTACAGTCCCAAATATTTTTATAAAGTGATACCCTGACGCTCTCCTATTTATCCTTTATCCTACTCATCAGTTGCTACAACACATCAATACCTTCCCCTACTCCACAGGTATTCCATCAGGTCCTTTAAAGCCTCGACAACCTCATCCCTCGTTATCCCCGGTATTACATACTCATTTGGGGACCGGCAAGCTCTGTCACCATTCTGGTGTTGTTCATTTAACAATTTCCTTTCGTACTCATACCGTCTTTGCTTTGTTTTAACATAATATCCTAACTGCACTGTATATTAACTTGCATCCATCTCCAAAACCTTTTCAACGAGTTTCTTGCTCACAAAGTACACCAAGCCTTTTCCTCTGCATGAAATCGGCCAGCTCCCTTTCTTTCTTCTTCTTCAAGTGCCATCTCCGCGGCGGAGATAGGCAATCATCATAGCTGTTCGGACTTTTGAGGCGGCTGCTCTGAAAAGTTCATTTGATGTACATCCGTACCACTCTCTCAGGTTGCGCAGCCATGACATTCTACGCCTCTCTATGCTTCTCTTTCCTTGGATCTTTCCCTGCATAATCAGTTGGAGCAAGGTGTATTTCTCTCTACGTGTAATATGTCCGAGATATTCCTTTCTTTATTTTCTTAATTTCTTTATTTATCCTTCTCAGAACCTCTTTGTTTGTGACGTGTTTTGTCCACGATATTTTCAGAATTCTTCTATACATCCATGGCTGGAATGATTCCAGTTTTTTCATTGATGTCGCATTCAAGGTCCAAGATTCCATTTCATAAAACAAAGTCGAACAAACATTGCACCTCGCCAACCTAACTCTTAGTTCCAATGTTAAATCCCTTGTACATAGTACTCTTCTCATTTTGTTGAAATTTGCTCTAGCCTTTTCTATTCTGATTTTGATCTCCTGAATGTAATCATTTGTGGAGTTATCATTGTTCCCAGATATGCATATTTGTCCACTTGTTTGTCGTTGGTTCCGTTTATTAGAAGATTCTCGTTAGTTCTTTGAGTTTTCGATATTCTCATAAATTTTGTTTTCTTGACGTTTATTGTTAGACCGTACTCTTTTCCATACTCCGCTATTCTGGTCACCAGTCTCTGAATCTCTTTAATATTTCCGGCTAAGATCACAGTGTCGTCCGCATATCTAATGTTGTTAATGGGAACTCCATTTACCTTTATTCCAGCTGTTTCACCCTCAAGATCTTTTTTCAGGATCTCTTCGGAGTAGGCATTAAAAAGAATTGGCGACAATACGCATCCCTGTCTCCAATACTCCACGTCTAATTTCATATTCTTCTGACAGCTGTACGTTAACACGTACTTTTGCTCGCTGTTTATAGTATAAATTTGATATGATCCTGAGGTCGTTGAAGTCAATCTTCTTTGATTTCAGGATATTTATTAATTGTTCATGCCGTACTTTATCGAATGCTTTATTATAGTCAATTAGACATGCGTATATATCTGGATTGACATACAGGCATCTTTGCATCAGTATTATAAGTGAAAAATAAGCTTCACGCGGTCCTAGGCCTTTGCGAAAATCAAATTGTGTATCATTAACGTCTATGTCCAGTTCGTCATATATTCGGTTATGGATGACTTTTAGTAGTAACTTTAGTACATGAGACATCAAGCTAATGGTGCGGTAATCGCTGCATTCTCTTGCGTTTTTCTTTTTGTGGAGACAAATAAAAATCGACGTTAACCATTCTTTGGGTGTTGCAGTTTCGCAACTGTTAATAAACATTTATTAAATATTAAGACTTTTCTGGTAGTTTTGATTCTCCCCGTATATCAAGATTTCATGTACAAGGGTGCATCTGGGTTAAAAACTACATGCTACGAGACGGGCAATCTGCAAAATGACACAGATGTGTATTCGAGATAAGCGATGCATCTACACAATCAGAGTCGAGTTTTATCTCTCAAACCACACACATGTGTGTGCGTTTGGGTTAAGAGTACCTTAAGACACTTAGCATCGGTCCTTTGACCGAGGAAGTCGTTTTGATGCAGAAAAGTTACATTAGGAATTTTGTGGTTCCTGTTATTCGTCGGTGAAGACATATTTTTTGCGGTGGCCGGATTGCCATCTTCTCATTGGGTAAGGAACAATACCATAATTTTGTTGCTGCATGGGCTAAGTACGTTTATTTGGTGCCCAATTATTACATATTGTGTCGCGATTTTGAACTTTTGAACTTTATTCAGAACATTAAACGTTGTCAATTGGACATTTTGTTTTGTTTTCTGTAGTATTTACTCTATTCTTATTTTTTGTAATATGTCATTCCCGATTATAATTTGAATTGAGTTTAAATATTTGTATTTGAATATATAATTTGAGTTGAGTTTGATATAATTTTTATATCAATTTTTTTATATGATATATATATATTCATATTTTTATTTCTTTTTTGTATAATATTATTTCTATCTATGGTTTGTTTATGGTTCTCTTTTTGTGTGTCGTTACGTATTGATTAATATTTAAGTTTGTACTACATATATTCTTCTTCTTTTAAGTAATATATTCTTCCTTATTTATAGTTGTATATTGGGTTATGTGTATTTATGTTTAATTTCACCTTCTTGTTTAAAATAGAGTTTTATACAGTCCACTGGTTTTCATTTCTTTTCTTTATGTGAATATACATACTCAATCTAAAAAGGGGGAAACCAGCGTGTTCTAGATTGAACAAAATATCTTCTCTCCCCCTTCAGGATGACCCCAATTGTTATATTGAGGTCATCGTATGTGCAGAACGCAACATAATGGTCCTTCGAGCCGGATTTTCTTCTTCTTTTTCTGTTTTTTTTTGTGTGTTTAGGGTTCTCTGATAGTAGATACCTTTTTTCCATGTTCTTTTTCATGTGTAGTTGCGGTTTCCTTGTGGTGGGAGCCTTGTCGGTTATGATAACCAGCTAATATGTCGTTGCTTACGGTTTCCTTATGGTAGGGACCTTATCAATTATGATAACCATTTTATTTGACGTGCTCACGGGTTCCTTATGGTAGGAGCCTAGTTGGTTGTGATAACTATTTGTTGGGGTATTTCTTTTATCTAAAAAGTTACCCAGTCGTCTGCCGAAAGACGATACCTAGTCTGCTGAAAGACTATTTCTTTGTCGAGGTTCTCTTATGCTAGAGACCTTATTGCGGTTATCACAACCATAGTATAGTTGGGGTATTTCTTTTATCTGAAAAGATACCCAGTCGTCGGCCGAAAGACGATACCTAGTCTGCCGAAAGACTATTTCTTTATCGAGGTTCTCTTATGCTAGAGACCTTATTGCGGTTATCACAACCATAGTATAGTCGGGTATTTCTTTTATCTGAAAAGTTACCCAGTCTGCCGAAAGACATTTTACTTTTTACGTTGTACTAGGTTTATTTACTGTATACCTTTTTGCGGTTATCATAACTATATAGTCGGGTATTTCTTTTATGTAAAAAGATACCTACTCGTCTGCCGAAAGACGATATCTAGTCTGCCGAAAGACTATTTCTTCTTTACATTCTTTGTTCCAGGTGCTCTTCTGACAGAGACCTTCTTTTTGCGGTTGTTATAACCATTTATTGCATATTTCTTTTTTTTTACACATTGCTTTCTCGAGGTTCTCTTCTGACAGAGGCCTTTTTTGCGGTTGTTATACCCATTTACATTACGGTATATCTTTTATACTAAAAGATATCCAGTTGTCTGCAGAAAGACGATTTTGTACTTTACATTAATTTTCAAGGTGCTCTTTTTACAGAGACCTTTTTACGGTTTTTATAACCATTTTACATTTAGACTTCTTTTATACTGAAAGATAACTAGTCTGTCGAAAGACTATTTCTTTTTTTTATATACTTTATTCCTTGCATAGAGCACCTTGCTCTAATGACAGAGGCCTTTTCCGGTGTTTTTATACCCATTTCTTTCTGATTTTTTCATAGTGCTGTTAGTGGAGTATTTCTTTTGTCTAAGCATTTACTCATTACGTTTACTTGTTCAGGGTTTTCTTATGCTAGAGACCTTTTTGCGGTTTTTGCGGTTAGTATAACCATTTACATTTGGGATATTTATTATGTGAAAAAAGATACCCAGTCTGTAGAGGCATTTCTTCTTTTGTGTTCGTTAGTGTTTGTGAGGCTGGAAAAAGTATTTAGGATATATCTTTTTCTTGATAAGATACCTGGTCTGTGGAGACTGTTCTGATTTATTTTGTTTGTAGTTGTCTTATTATAGAGACCTGCTTTCGACTATTACAAGTATCTCTTGGTTTGTTTCTGTAAAAAATCCAGGGATTTACAATTACTCTTACTCATTCACAATCTTTTTCTTGTTTGTCTTGTGAGTTTTAAATATAAGCTGCTCCATTTTTGTCTAAACAATGGACACCCTCAAATTCAAGAGACGGTCTGCAAAAAATGCAATTATTCGTCACTGTAATTGGATTGCAGAAAATGTTTCATTGGTCGATATTGATTATCTTTTGAAAGTTCGTCGTGAGTATTTACAGGTTGAGTATGATAAATATGAATGCGCACAGGATGCAATCGAGAACTTATTGGTAGATTCCGCTGAAGATAGCGAGGATCGAAACATTGTAGATGATTTGTTTTGTAAGGCAATGGGACTTATAATATGGGAGCCCGTCCTCTCATCCTTTACGTATTATGGAGTAGGTAGTGCATCCCATTGTTCTTCTAGGTTACATGTAGGGGAAAGACCTGCCACACTTATTTCAGATTTATGCCATCTACTCAATGTAGTGAATTCTTCCCAAAGTAATATGTCAAAAAACTCATCTATTTCACAACCTCAACCTTCTTTCGAGACATCTACGTCTCAAATACCTCGTGTGATGGCGCCTAGTTCGTCAGGTCAGCTATCATCGACTTCAGCTCATTGAGATACTGTCCCTAAGGCGTTACCTACGGGCCTTAGCAGTATTGCGTATTCCCTTCCACCTGTTGCAGTGGTAAATGATAGAGAGTCCTACAAGACTCGTGACGCTCATACAAACGCGAGTTCTTCTACGGGGCTATCCTTTAATGATGTACCTCTCTCTGGGCCTCAGGTCCATTCTAATATTCCATCCTTGCCCAAGGATTTTTCTTTGCACGACTTACATGATGGGGTGTCTGATGATGACGCTGCCGATACAGCTTCGCGGGGAGCTAACCCCGATACATTTGCTCGATCAAAATCTTGGCATTGTGAGATAAAATTCTTTTCGTCTCGTGACAGAGACAATTCTAAAGAAGCTATTAACTTAGATATTGCGACCATAATTCGGTCAAAAGTTCCTAGAGTTGCATTACACCCATCTCTAGATTTAGCATTCGGAGTACATATGTTAAAAATGTACTCCTATCTTTCTCGTTTACGCCGAGTAAAGGCATTTGTGTTTTGTTTCATCAGAAACGTTCGTAAAAAGCAAGCTGAATTGCTTATTGTTCAAGACTTAAAAAGTCTCTCGTTACCTCGTATATTGAAATCGTTGCCATCCGGTATTGCCAATCCGGATAATCAGTTTGATATTCCGAATTTATTTCCAGAGGAAATTATTCACCGTACGACAGTTAGCGGTATGTTGAGGAATGCTACCATTCCTTATGCTCAAAAGCATCATTTTCTTCTTTCTTCGAACAATCTAGTTGGTTTAAAGATCTTTAAAACACACGTACAGTTGGGCCATGTAGGGCCCCAAGGTACGTCCAATTGTAGAGATCATTTCGAACTTAGTTGTTGCACATTTTATAATGTTGAGAGTCCCATCCATCATTGTGTTACCTGTTCGAGATTTCTTTTTATTGCCATAGATTATGGGATATATTTTTTGCTTAAAGCTTGCGTAGCTTTATTTGTTCCTGTATTTGCGCCACGTTATATTAAAATAACGGTTTTAACGTTTGGAGAGTTAAGACATTTTCTATTGACATTGTACGAATTCTTTAAGGTACAAAGAATTTTTCGGAGCCACACCATTTTTGTTTTTCGTTCGTTTCAAAATTGCCTTCAAAATTGCCTTTTTATGTAAAAAAAGCCTTGTTTATTGAATAGTATAATGTTCATATTTTATCTATTCTCTTTATTTCTTATTTATCGTAATTTTGATTTATTCTAATTGACTAAGTCTACTACTAGCTTATTCACTGCCTTTTTATGAGATGGAGCTGAGTCTCAACCTGGGATAATTTGCTTATTGTTCTTTAAATTATCATAATTATCTTGTATGGATAAAGCTTATGGAAGAATATAGTTTCTTCAATTTACATTTTAGTCGTGATTATATCTGTCCAGGTAGACTGCTAATATCTAGGGACAGTGTTATAATTCATACGATATTTCTTTTGCCTTTGCTGCTTATTCGTTTCGAATATTTTAGTGGCCATTCCGGCTCAAAATATTCTGTTTATTTGCCCTTGACTTATTTGTTGTTGCGGAGAACCATTTCCTTATGTTTGTTAACCAGGATATTTGTCTTCTCCCATTTCCTTGCTTGTCGAGAACTATTAGAAGGTTATTTGTAGTATTTATATTGAGTGCCGTCTCTCATAGGTGTCCGAGACATCCTGATTGTTGCCTTCTAAGATATACATCACTTTTCTTTCTTTCCTCGTTCTTTTTCATACGGTCCCGTTGGTTAACTGGTCCGTCCATGATATCCTGAGGATTCGCTTGAGTAGTCACATCTCGATGGCGTCAAGTTCATGTATTGTACCCTAGGATAATAGAGGAATGCACTTCCTATAAGAGAGGAAATCTCCTATTTGTTTTATGTATAGTACTGATAATTGTATAATTGTAGTATATTTAGTATGTAGTTATGTATTTCTATTCTATTATCGTTTGTTGTATAAGTTTATTGTTTTATGTATAAGTTATTGTTCTTTGTAGTCTTTTGTAAATGTATAACTTTTCGTATTCTTGTAAGTGTGGCGTTCGTTTCGTAACCGAAGAAGTGTTTGTACAGTGCGTCGGGAGTGCAAAGTACAGTTATGTTTTATTGGCACGTATGCCAACGCGGGGAGAATGTTGCAGTTTCGCAACTGTTAATAAACATTTATTAAATATTAAGACTTTTCTGGTAGTTTTGATTCTCCCCGTATATCAAGATTTCATGTACAAGGGTGCATCTGGGTTAAAAACTACATGCTACGAGACGGGCAATCTGCAAAATGACACAGATGTGTATTCGAGATAAGCGATGCATCTACACAATCAGAGTCGAGTTTTATCTCTCAAACCACACACATGTGTGTGCGTTTGGGTTAAGAGTACCTTAAGACACTTAGCATCGGTCCTTTGACCGAGGAAGTCGTTTTGATGCAGAAAAGTTACATTAGGAATTTTGTGGTTCCTGTTATTCGTCGGTGAAGACATATTTTTTGCGGTGGCCGGAGTGCCATCTTCTCATTGGGTAAGGAACAATACCATAATTTTGTTGCTGCATGGGCTAAGTACGTTTATTTGGTGCCCAATTATTACATATTGTGTCGCGATTTTGAACTTTTGAACTTTATTCAGAACATTAAACGTTGTCAATTGGACATTTTGTTTTGTTTTGTGTAGTATTTACTCTATTCTTATTTTTTGTAATATGTCATTCCCGATTATAATTTGAATTGAGTTTAAATATTTGTATTTGAATATATAATTTGAGTTGAGTTTGATATAATTTTTATATCAATTTTTTTATATGATATATATATTCATATTTTTATTTCTTTTTTGTATAATATTATTTCTATCTATGGTTTGTTTATGGTTCTCTTTTTGTGTGTCGTTACGTATTGATTAATATTTAAGTTTGTACTACATATATTCTTCTTCTTTTAAGTAATATATTCTTCCTTATTTATAGTTGTATATTGGGTTATGTGTATTTATGTTTAATTTCACCTTCTTGTTTAAAATAGAGTTTTATACAGTCCACTGGTTTTCATTTCTTTTCTTTATGTGAATATACATACTCAATCTAAAAAGGGGGAAACCAGCGTGTTCTAGATTGAACAAAATATCTTCTCTCCCCCTTCAGGATGACCCCAATTGTTATATTGAGGTCATCGTATGTGCAGAACGCAACATTGGGTAATACGCCTGAACTATAAATTTGGTTTAAGAGTGTCACTAAACAATTTGCTTCTCATCTAGAATTTTTAGGATTTCTATAGGAAGCACGTCAGGTCCAGGGCTTTTTCCACTTCATTGGTTCTTCTTTGGTGCTTCTTCATTGTTTTTAATGCGTATAATATTTCTTCTTTTGTAATATATGGACCTATTTCTTCTGACGTAAGTTCTGTGTGCTCCAGATCTCTTCTTTTATCATCGAACAGTTCGTCGATATATTCTGCCCATTCTGATATCTGATCATTCTCCCTTTCTTTTGCAGTGTGACAAAAAAGGAAAACACTACCCGGCATAAAACATGGAAGATCAAAATATATCAATGACAAATTAACGAAGATAAAAGATCGTACAGAAGTTACAACTAAAGAAAAAATTAACACAATCAACACAGTTTATTGAAATTAATATAGCAAAAATTATATAAATACATTTTTGTCAAAATATCGCTGTATTATATTGAGTTTAAAATTTAAATAAAAGATTCACGTCAGAAAAACACAAATCCACTTCAAACATTTTGTAATTTAACTTTGCACTAACACACAACTTTTTGTTTATAATAAACAATATAATAAAATTAAATTGAAACCAAGAGTCAACCGCAAGCTTTGCTACCTTGGCTACCTTGTGGCAGTTATTTCCATCTTTAATTTCGAATTCCATAACCCGACGTAATTTTAATAAAGGCGAGTAAGAAGGAAGAAGACTCAGGAAATGGGGGCCGATGAAAAGCTGGCACCTTAAGCTCAGCATAATTGTGATTCAATAGCCTGAAAAAAGAGATTCAACAGATGGAATTAGGAAATGTCAATGATGCTTGAATTTATAATTTCATTGAAATTTGGGAAAGTTATCTCATCAAAGGGAGCAGAATTTTGTTTGCGGAATCCTACCTAAGAAATCTGAATTTTGAGTACCGCCTTACTCCGTTTAAAGCAATTTATATTCTCTGATCGGAGTATTTCCAAAGCGGGATTAAAAAACAATGAATCTTATCGCTTTTGTGTTTTGCTTTTAAAAGAGGTGTTATAGGAAGAAGTATTTTAAATAATGAATAAAATAATTTCCTTTTTTTATTTTTTATTTTAAAATGCCATGGTCTAACAATTTAATGAAAATTAAAATAATATGGTGGTTTATCATTAACTGCATTTATATACAGCCGGTTCCTAAAAAAAACTGATACGACTCTTGAAACGCATTTTGTAGAAAACTGAGCAGTATATTTTGAAGGATAAATACTTATTATTTACATACTGTCACTGTCTCTGCCAAATCTTAAAATTTGTCAGATGTTCAAACTCAAAAAATGGCTTCACATGCTAGCAAAGAAGTAAAATCAAGAATTGGAACGAAATTAGAAGATGGCTGGTCACTATCTGCCGTAGCGAATCTATTTAACGTAAGCAGAACAACAGTTTTTAATATTACTAAAAGATGGAAAGAACAAGAAACTCTCGAAAGAAAGCAAGGCTTTGGAATACCAAAAATATCTACCGCTCATGAAGATCATACGCTTTTGGAGAAATTAGAAGAGAATCGTTTTAAAGATGCGAAAACTGCAAGGATTATGTCACAGTTTCCGGGAAGAAAGACAACCACTTAGCGCAGAATTAAAGCATAGCGTCTTAGGTACCGAACTGCAGCAAAAAAAACAAGCTCTTACACCACAGTAGAAGCAATCAAGACTTATATTTGCTTTAAACCATCAGGTACAAAATAAAGATTTTTGGGACAGGGTAATATTTACAGATTAGAAAATTTTTCAATCTAAAATGGCAAAATTGGGGTGTATAGACCAGATAATAATATATTTAATCCTCTATATGTTGATAGATATCAAGCAGCTGGTCATTTTAGCGTCAATGTATGCGGATGGATTTCATCTAGAGGAATGGGAATGGTATGGCGTATTGATGGCAGGTTTGTTGGGCAGACTTATCTGAATAATCTAGGAAACATCATGTTTCCCAGTGTAGAACAGTTGTATCCAGAAAATAATTTTGTTCTCCAACAAGATAATTGTCCTGTTCACACTGCTAATATAATAAACCAGTGGCTGCAGAATAACAACATCGAAACTTTACCATGCCCCACCTACAGTCCAGATTTAAACCCAATCGAGAATGTGTGGGGCCTGGGGGAATTTTGTACCTCAAAATGCTGGAGAGCTGTGGCACGGTATACTACAGGTTTGGGAAGAGCTCTCTGAAGAAGACAATTTCATCGTTCCTTTCACGCAGATGGACCGAAGAATACAAGCTGTTATCAATGCTGATGGAGATATTACAAAATATTAATTTTATTTTTACGCACCTCAATTTAGTATAGTTTTGGTCTTCCAGACCCTCGCTTTCTTTCGAGAGTTTCTTGTTTCATGCAATATTAAATTGTTTTGCTGCCTCTGATGGTGTGCAGTTTTTTTTTAAATTGGTTACAATTCTTGTATTATTATATTGTTGAGTTAAGTCGTTTGTTTTATTCCTTAATAATAATAAAAATAATAACAACAATCCTATTTTATGTAAAAACTATCATTTTTATACTCTGTATAAAATGCAGGAATTCAAAAACAATATCAAATTTAGACCTTAATAATTATTACAATTTATGAATTAACATATGCAGTCAATTGTTTGTTGTTTGTTTGTTTATTTTATTATTTGTCTATCATAATAAATATAAAATAATGTCAGACCAATCAAATACACTGCTGAAAATTATCAGCAAATCCTACTAATAGTCGTATCAGTTTTTTTAGGAACCATCTGTACCTATAATATAGCTTCAGCATTCCTGCACACGTTTTATCTTTAGATTGTATCAATAATAATCTTGCCTCCAGATGCGTCTCTTTAGTTCTTTTCTACAAGATCTTTCATTGCATTTTTTGTACTTCTTCCAGGAATTCGAAACTGAACAATTCCCATTATTGAGTTTTCTTTTTCTATACATATGCCCTAACCATATTTACCTATACTCCTTCATTGTTTTCGATTCATCCGAGCTTTAACAATTGAATTAAGATTGGTTTATCATTAACTGTATACATTCATATATAAAGATAGATTCTTTAACAGCATTCCTGCATATATTTTATATTTAAGTCATATCAATAATAATAGTCATTATTAATCTTATCCCCAGATTCATTTCTTTTGTTCTTTCTTACCAGATCTTTAGTTGCATTTTCCTTTTACTCTTTCAACTCTCCTTATTGAGTGATTTTCTTTTCTATTCATATGTCTTCTTCTTTCTCAGCTTTTCCCTTTTCAGGGGTCGCTGTTAAGTAAGGTATTAGGTAAAGCTGAAAGATATATAAATTCTATTACTCTTCCTAGTTTTTCTTCAAGCAAATTTATGTTCCCAACCATTTCTGTACCTCCTAACCACTTATACTTCGTTTTCGATCTGCTAATCTTAAGTCCTCCCTCTTCAATAGCTCTTCGTTGCTCTCCTCTACTAATACGATATTATCAGAAAAGAGCATTGAGCAAGGTACCCCTCCCTTACTTTCACTGTAAATCCATAACAAGATTAAACAGTAAAGAACTCAGTAAAGAGTCTTAATGCAAACAAACCGTCACTGAAAAACTTTTGGTCAATCCGACACAAGTCCTTACTTTGGTGTATGCTCCCTTATACAAATCTTTTACGAGCCTTTACGTAGTTCTCAGGAACCCATTTCTCTCTCATACATCTCCATAGCTCTTGTTTAGGGACTGTATCGTACGCTTAAAGATCTATAAATAGTACGCTCAAAGATCTATAAATAGATTATTATAAATATATACTATAAATAGAGTATTTCTTTAAAAACTCGCCGTATTTATATATAATATATTATGAGAAATTGTAACTGTAACGGTAATTGTAATTAAATTTATTAGTTATTTGAATTTGCCTCGCATATTTATTATAATCCGGGTAGTGTGGGCGCACTGACTAGGAAAAATATTCTCAATTCATATTTTTGCACAATCTTATTTAAAATAGTCCTCTTATGCAAAAGTGCATGTTGCCAAGAGAAAATGATGTTCACAAATGTTTTAAATAAATTGTAAAATTATTTTTTTTTGTCCATAGTAAGTTTTTTAGGTTAATTGACTTATTCTGAGCAAAAAATGGTCTTAGCAACTTTTCTTTTAAAGGCGTCGTTTTCGAGTTATAAACAATTTAAGGTCTTAAAAGGGGCGACAATAGCCATTTCCAAGACTCGATAATTCGGCGAAACATTTTTTAGGTTTAGTAATCATCCAATTTAGCTTAAAACTCCATTTTATAGGATCCCAAAGATTTTTTAACAATAACTTTATAGCAACTCATTGTTTTTGTTAATTTCGGCCGTGCTGAGTTCCGCGACCGCGATATATACACATACGGTGTCGAAACCACGTAAGATAAGGTGAAATGGGTTAACTGTGGTTTATGGTAACTGTGGCACCCATTAATGTTTTTTTAATTAACAAGATCTTATAAAGTTTACAGTACATACTTGTTTAATCTCTCTGGTAGTAACTAGTGAGAAATTCTTTAGACATCAGCTACCAAAACAAAAATTCAATTAGCAACTAAAACTCCGACCGTCATGTTTTGATCTAAGTAAATTGCGTAGTAGTTGAGAAAAAACTTGGTTCAGTACAGAAGCAGTGCTAATTTTCAATAAATGCTTCTGAAAGTAAACTTCAGGCGCCATCTAGCGCTGAGTAACCGGAGTATGAGAAGAATAGTTTGGTAATTAAGAAGGAGTCCACAGTTACCCAGATATGACATATGATCGGTGCAACTGTGGACGGCGATACCGGGGAAACTGTGGTTACAAAAGTTTTTAGGTTAGTTTGTTTATAACTTTGGGTGCAAAAATGCGAAGAAAATATATTAAAAACACTATCAACAAACATCAACGATATTGACGAGTACTGGAATCGACTAAAAGATTGTCTACTGGAACCCTGTAAAGAAATATTAAAGACTTCCTCAAGGAGAAAAGAGGAATGGATGAATGACGAGATACTCAATATGATGGAACAACGGAGACAATTTAAAAACAAGGATAACAATAAATACAGAGTGATAAACCACGAGATTAGAAAGACGATAAAGCAGGCAAAAGAAAAATACTTTGAAGAGCAATGCAAAGAGATCGAAGACCTTCAAAATAAATATGATCTGTTTAACCTACACAAGAAAGTCAAAGAACTGGCAGGACTAAGAAAACAAAATCCCACTTGTGCAATTCTGGATAGACACGGTACTGCTATAACACATACGGACGAGAAAATACAAAGATGGGCAGAATATATCGATGAATTGTTCGATGATGAAAGAGGAGATCTGGAGCACATAGAACTTACGTCAGAAGAAATAGGTCCATATATTACAAAAGAAGAAATATTGCACGCATTAAAAACAATGAAGAGCGGGAAAAGCCCTGGACCAGATATGCTTCCTATAGAAATCCTAAAAATTCTAGATGAGAAGCACATTATTGTTCTGAAGCTATTTTCTTGTGGCATTTTAAATTAATTAATATTTAAATGGGAATAAGCCACAATTAAAGGTTAAAATACATTTATTAACGTTTCAATTTCCACTTCGGAAATCGTTCTATTGAGAAGCACATTGATGTTTTAGTGACACTTTTGAACCAAATTTATAGTTCAGGCGTATTACCCAAAGAGTGGTTAACATCTATTTTTATTTGTCTCCCTAAAAAGAAAAACGCAAGAGAATGCAGCGATTACCGCACCATTAGCTTAATGTCTCATACGCTAAAGTTACTACTTAAAGTCATCCATAACCGAATATATCACAAACTGGACATAGACGTTAATCATACACAATTTGGTTTCCGCAAAGGCCTAGGAACACGTGAAGCTCTTTTTTCACTTAATATACTAATACAAAGATGCCTGGACGTCAATCAAGATATATACGCATGTTTTATTGACTATAATAAAGCATTCGATAAAGTACGACATGAACATTTAATGAATGTCCTGAAATCAAAAAAGATTGACTACAACGACCTCAGGATCATATCAAATTTATACTATAAACAGCGAGCAAAAGTACGTGTTAACGAACAGCTGTCAGAAGAAATTGAAATTAGATGTGGAGTAAGACAGGGATGCGTATTGTCGCCAATTCTTTTCAACGCCTACTCCGAAGAGGTCCTGAAAAAAGCTCTTGAGGGTGAAACAGCTGGAATAAAGGTAAATGGAGTTCCCATTAACAACATTAGATATGCGGACGACACTGTGATTTTAGCCGAAAACATTGAAGATCTTCAGAGACTGGTGACCAGAATATCAGAGTATGGAAAAGAGTATGGTCTAACAATGAATGTCAAGAAGACGAAATTTATGAGAATATCGAAAACTCAAAGAAATAACGAGAGTCTTCTAATAAACGAAACCAACGTCGAACAAGTGGACAAATATGCATACCTGGGAACAATGATTAACTCCACAAATGATTACAATCAGGAGATAAAAATAAGAATAGAAAAGGCTAGAGCAAATTTCAACAAAATGAGAAGAGTTCTATGTACCAGGGATTTAAAACTGGAACTAAGAGTTAGGTTGGCGAGGTGCTATGTTTTTTCGACCTTATTTTATGGAATGGAATCTTGGACCTTGAATGCTACATCAATGAAAAAACTGGAATCATTTGAGCTGTGGGTGTACAGAAGAATTCTGAAAATATCATGGACAGAACACGTCACAAACAAAGAGGTTCTGAGAAGGATGAACAAAGAAATGGAAATTTTAAATTCAATAAAAACAAAAAAATTGGAATATCTCGGACATATTACACGTGGAGAGAAATACACCTTGCTCCAACTGATCATGCAGGAAAAGATCCAAGGAAAGAGAAGCATAGGGAGGCGTAGAATGTCATGGCTGCGCAACCTGAGAGAGTGGTACGGATGTACATCAAATGAACTTTTCAGAGCAGCCGTCTCAAAAGTTCGAATAGCTATGATGATTGCCGACCTCCGCCGCGGAGATGGCACTTGAAAAAGAAGATAAGAGATGTGAAATCGGGAAAATCTTCACTAAAGAATGCTGCAATGGAGCATGGCGTACCAAGATCGACACGGATTAAAAGTGAATGGGTAGAAAGGTAGACCAGCGGCAGGATATGCACAAGGTAATAACAAAATTAGGTACCTACTTGATTTTACTTTTTAAAACAATGAAAATCTATTACAGGTGTAACTGGAAGTGGTATTACTGCCCTTTCTAAAGAAGATGAAGACATTTTGGCTTCTCGGATAAAAACTATGATTAAGTGGGGGTTTGGACTATCTCGCAAACAAATACTCAACACTGGACAGGTATATGTTCAGCAAAATAATATGCAAATGCCCTTTAGAGAGGGGAAGCCTAGTGAAGATTGGTTTCTGAATTTTTCAAAACGCAATTGACTTTCTATTAAGAAACCTCAGATAATTGAAGCAACACGTGTAAGACAACAAAGTGACCCATTTGTTGTTTACGATTTCTTTGATCAACTGGAAACTATTATAAATAATTCACAACTTCAACAATACCCTGCTAGGATATCGAATACAGATGAAACAGCTTTTAATTATGACCCCAGCCGTACTAAGGTTGTAACTGGAATCGGAGAAATAGCACAAAGGCAAACTGCAGACTCAGGACAGAAAACAACAGTTTTGGCATGTGCTAATGCCAACGGATCCATATTGCCACCTATGATCCTCCACAAGGACAAAAGTATCCGAAAATGGTTAGATGACTGAAGTAATTTTTCTACGGTTCAAAAATGTTTTTTTTGAAAAATTGCGTTGAAAGCCCTCCTCTTTTGATTTACGATGGTCATTTATCGCACATTTTACCCGAACTGATTGCATTATTCATGGCAGACTATGTGACTATTTTAAATTACCGCCACATGCTTCTGCAATATTGCAGCCTTTGGATGTGTCTGTCTTCAAGGGGCTCAAGTCTTCATGGGATGCTTTGTTAACAGATTGGCAGCGCAAAAATTTAGGAAAACAGCTAACAAAATGCGAATTTTCCAACATTTTGGGAAAAGCTTGGCGCAGTATTCGAGAACCTGTTGTGGTGAATGGCTTTAGAAAAACAGGTATTTTTCCTCTAAATCGAGATTCCATTAACAAAGAAAAGTTTGATCTCGAAAAGTTAAAACGATATTAAGAAGAGAAAAACATTCCTGACACTATCACTGACGAGCAAAGTTCTGCGGGTAAGCAAACTACGATCCCAAGTACAACCTCTTGCAGCACTACTACAGAAAGCCAAATTGCGTTGCATCAACTTCCATGGCATCCTGGGAGAACATTCTACTAGCAACAGTGAAACCTTCTCTGAAGCTACATCAAAGTAAGAGGAAAAGAATAGATGTTGCTCAGGTGATCACAACTAAAACCTATTTAGAAAACTTACAGTTATCAAAAACTAAGACAAGAGGTTCGAAAAATACATTCAAGAAACAATCAAAATTAAGTAGTGACGTTGAAAATTCCGAAGAAGTTGTTTATGCAGAGAGTGAAGCTCAAAATGATAATATGGAAGAAGGTGCCGAACCTCAAGTTCAAGAACCCACTGACGATAATATAATACCAGCAAAATACATCGTGGTACGAATAAACAAACGAGCAGTTACTAATTCGTTTGGACTAATATGTCAAATTAATGTAGTGAAAAGAGTCGTGATAATCAAATGTTTGAAACGATGTGTGGGAAATGCCTTCAAATTTCGTGAGGAAAACAAGCCTCTTTTGTTCACTTATGATAAAATATTAGGAATACTGAACGACTGAAAATCAGAAGATGGAAACGTCGTTACGTTTTGTGAGGATTAAAGAAGATTCAAAACTATTGCCTAGCTGTTTGTTGTTTCATGGTTTGTAATAAAAATTTTCGGTTCTGGATTTTTATGTTGCTTTTATTTCAAACCACAGTTACACCTTTCATTATAATAACTACAAAATGAAGTTTACCAAGCAGACCACAGTCTCCCCGTCAGTGTCCACAGTTACCCTAAATTAACAGGTAACTGTGGACCTTTACATGTGAAAGAAAAATGTCAATACTCTTCTCTCTCAATTCATTTTTCATCTTCCATTGAAGAGAACATATTAATAGATTACTAATACACATCTACTAATACATATCTACAAACAAAAAGAAAGTGGTTTGAAACACAACTAACTTCATAAGTAACTTCATAATAAAACTTTTTATATTCCGTCCACAGATACCCCACTTCACCTTATTTAAGAAGTTATAATTTCTTAGAATATAATATTAACGATTTTTTGTTCTAAAATTAATTAATAATAATTTTTTTTACTAAAAAAGTGACTTGTTCAAATTTAATAAGAGTATATGGAAAAATTGTTTATAAATAACAATTTAATAATAATTGCATATAATAGATTATAATTATATTTTAAATAAATAAATAAAAAATAACAATAAAAAGGCGACTTAAGAAAGGATTTGTATATCCCATAGTCATTAGCGGCTTTGTTTTGGATAATTTTGTAATGACAATAATATAAATGTTATTATTTTAACGTTGTACCTCAGTTTAAAAAAAGAAAGAGCAAATTTGTTCCAATAGAACCCGAGATATGTCATCTTTTTCCGAGCTCTCTATGTTTAAACTGTTGGATATTTTAAAGAATGACATTGGTCCTAAATGTAATTTTTTGAAACTTTTTTTCTATAGGTCATTAGTGTACGTCTTAACGAGGAAAATAATCCCCGAATTATTGAGATGTATTCATTTAAATTTTGTAAAAACTATTCAATTGATCTGGCCCATCTTTTGCACACAATTCAAACATTATAATGCCCTCAAGTTTAGGTACATTTAAAAAAAATTTAATAAATAATATAAAAGTGTGACGGGTAGCTCTTTCGACGCGACAGTCTCAGTAAAACACAGGTTGAAATAAAAATAAATCTATTACTTCTAACGTATATACAAAAATAAAAATAAAATATATTCTATATCACCGCCTGGATCCCGCGAGAGTGAATTCTTTGGCGGACGTCTGTAAAAGAAAAATTATTATTACTAACAGAAAATGAAATACGCGAATTCGATCGCACGCAGACTTATACTCGCTTCCACCTCAGTACAGCGGAAGCACCAAACGCTCTCGCAATCAAAATATTCGATTGTGCAGATCCACGTTATACTCTGAGTCAGAGTTGACGGTAACGTTCAATCCACGATACCCACGTGTTCTGCTTAATTAGGGACAGAGCATAATCCTCACTGCGGAAATCTCTCTGTCCGGGTTGGCTCGCATATTCAATGCACTAGCGAGCCAGGGAGCCTAGAGCGTTAGCCACAAGACCAAGACTCATTTAACTCCGCCAGTCGCTCGTTGTAAATAGCCGCTCCGGACCCCACCTCGTCGTCTTGTCGTGGAAATGGATGCGTGATTATCGCCACTCCCACGGTTCGAACTGTTGAACGCTTGTTGCTGTAGGACGTTCAGCACATCGTTATACCCCCTTCTCTTTGGAAAAAAAAGTAACATACCTCTTTTTTGTGTATGACGTCTACAGCCTTGTGATGCCATCTATCCCTCGCGGTATCTTTACCACAGTCTTCCTTGTTTGATGTGGATGAACTGATTTCTGCTTGCTAGCATTGCCACTTAAATATCGTTTGATTGTGGTGGGGATTGGATTTCTGTAGTAACATTTTCCCCCTCCCATGGTTTTAAATCTTTTACATGTGCCGTCATCTGCTTTCCAGCTACTACTATCGGCCAATTTCATTTTTCATTTCAGTTTTACTATTACTGGTGATATCACTGATGTTACTATGTATGGTCCTGAGTACTTTGACGCTAGTTTGCTGGTGAAAGCTGCACTAGCCGATAATAGATGGTATTCCTTTTTCATGACTCTTTCTCGATACCCACGGGTTCTGCTTGATTAAGGACAGAGCATAATCCTCACTGCGGAAGTCTCTCTGTCCGGGTTGGCTCGCAGCCAACGTTCAGCACAACGTTACAAAAGGTATTACAAATATTCAAAAACAGCGATTTTGTTGTTCATTTACCGATTTTAATTTAGCATATCTCATTTCGTGTATCTTTTTTTCCCAAAAAGTTGTCTGTGACATCAATTCTCCAAATAGACAAGTTTTTAAGGTATGAGCAAATTAATGAGTTTGACGTTTTGATTGTTTATTTAAAAATAGTTCCGCTGAAAAATTATGAATGTATACACATTTCAACTGTCAAACCCTGCTATTCGCTCCGTGCGTGACTGTCGCGACACCTACCGCCGACAGTTTTGGACCTCCAAATTTGAGTTTAAACATATATGTTAAACACATATGAAATTGACAATTGTTAATAATTAGTTTTTTAATTATATTTTTCCAGTTGGTGTACAAAATGGATTTAATATTAAGAACTGGGTATCTAAAAATTCATCATAATTTATCTTTTCAACCCCAAACGGGCCATTTTTTTATATAAGAATTTAAGATGCATGAATCTAATAATGAAGTATTATAATATGTTGGTATGTGTATGTCAGCTTCATTAAAAAATGCAAAATAGTCGTTAATATTAAGGTTGCAATACTGTTGGTATACTTATTACACATGGCTCTAAAGGCCGTGCAAAGGGTTGGTGAATTTTTATGAGTCCAGTCACTGTTTGTTAGATCATCTGTATTTAGCGAGCTTCTGCCAGAATATAAGGAATTGTTGATATATGAAATTTTTACTACAAATTTTTCATTTAGATAATCTCGTCTAAAATTTAATGGAGGTTCTAAAGCTTCAACATGCAATGGAGCTATTGGAGTAGACTTCATTGCACACATTCGGGTATGTAGAACAGTCCGATGAAATACATTTTATTTAAAATTTGTTTACTTGCTGATCCATAAAGTATACATCCATAGTCCAGAATGGATCTGATGTAAGATTTGTAAAAAGCAAAGCTGTTTCTACGTCAGCACCCACCAAGTTTTAGAAATTGATTTTAAAAAATTGGGTTCTTAACGCTTTTTTCATCTCTAAAAGAAATCAAACAGATTGTTGGAATACTTCCTGGCAAACTTTTTGCGACCACTCAACAACACAATACGTGCATATAAAACCACACATCCCTAATTCCAGATGGTATAAGAATTTCAATACCGCCCGTAAATATACAACAACATTAATAAGATTGAGATTTGGTCACGCTTGTTATCCTGCTCATCTTGCACAAATCAAAATATACAATTCAGACTTACGCG
Source organism: Diabrotica undecimpunctata (assembly GCF_040954645.1). Taxonomy (NCBI): domain Eukaryota; kingdom Metazoa; phylum Arthropoda; class Insecta; order Coleoptera; family Chrysomelidae; genus Diabrotica; species Diabrotica undecimpunctata. Next base: position 76,456,782 of record NC_092809.1, on the reverse strand, counting down.
AAACTTGTCAAGAACAAGGAGATCTTAACCATATCTTTTTTAAGTGTTCCTAATATCTTCATAATTCAGGAACTGTTTTAAACAACTTGCATACTCTGCAAATATTTCCTCCATATCAAATAAATAACCTATTGGTTACTAATAATAAAAAAGTCTATGATTGTCTGATTAAATTTATATATAGTGCAAATGTGTATCTATAGTCAATCTTAGCTAAGCTCGTTAACCTATGTTTGAACCCAATTGTTTTTTACCTTCCTTTCCGTAACCTATTGCTAGTAATGTCTTATCCTGATGGGTCCATGGACGAGAAGTGAGTATCCCTATTTTTCGTGATATATGTTTTTTCTTGATATCATTTTCTCTTTTTGTTTGATTCAGTTATAGGGATTGTATGAGGTTTTTTTTTTGACTCGAATAGATACACTTTTTGCACTAGCAATTATTAGTATAGATATACACTTTTTTATTTTCTTTAGTATTAATTATATTAGAATATTAATATAAGTAATTTTTCATTTATTATTTCTCAACACGCAATTGGCTAAATAGCTAAGAGTTAAAGCCACAAAAAAACCCAAACGGAAAGAAAGCGACAAATCTAGTAGGTATTGGCAAATCACGTTTATCATGTGGAAGAGCATGTAATAAAAACAATAATAGTAAAAGTTATAAAATAAAAGCTAAAGTCATCAGGCAGGCTGCAGTTAGCTTGAAGCCTTATCAAACATTATTAAAGGCATATTGTTTAAATTTTTCCTGTTTCAATTGCATAAAAATGAGATTATGTGATATTTGCTTTTTCATATTAATATCACGAATTGGAAACCTATAAAAACTACACTCACTATGTTTGCTATTATTAGCACAATTAAATACGCAACATGTATTTGCACCTATTTTTTATAAAAAGTATGCCTAAAAAGATATGTCAAATTTTGTCATATTTCGCCGCTGGCATCGTTTCAAGGTATCCTTACCATAGTTACGCTCGGAGCGAATACAATTGTGACGAAAAATGATTTATTTTTTACTATCTGAATCGGTCTAATATGAATATACAGTAGACTCCCTCTATAACGAGAACTGAAATGACAGACTAATTACCTCGTTATAAGCCGATCTCGTTATATCAGACAATCATAATACTGTGCATACATATGAATCTGTAGTTTTCTAAACTATTAACTTTCTATAGTGAAGCCATTCGGAGCAATATAAGATGCTAATAAATATTGTTTGAATGGCGTTTTTGAAAAAAAGTTATTTACTTTTATTGTCAATGAAATATATTAAAACATAAAAGAGTTGTTTACTTTTATTATCAATGATATACGTTAAAACAAAAAAGCTGTACTTATATTTTTTCCAACTACATAATGTATAAATCGTATTTTCAAGGATAACATAAACTATTGCTTCTGCAATTTTAAGAACTCTCGTCATTTTTAACTGCTTTAAATGGTCCAGTATCATTCTATCATATATTTTCTAAAGATGTGAAACAGTTGTATTTATTCATTGTAAAGAAGTTTATTGCAGGCTGCAGTTAAGTTTATTGAGGGGCTGTTTGAAAAGGTATTTATTTATAGCCACGACTGGACTAAAAACGTAAAAAACACGTTTTTGGATCTTATTTTCTCTCGTTATAACCAAATTTGCCTCGCTATAGACGGTTATAGTTCAATAGAAATTTCACGGGACATCTAATGTATCTCGTTATGAGCGAAACCTCGTAATAACCGTGTTCGTTATAGAGGGAGTATACTGTATTACTAGATAGAGCCCAGCTAAAAGGATACGAAGAGTTCATTTTTTAAAGTAGTTTTTGAACATCATCTTAGTTTTATTTATGTTCCAGCCCTTTAGTATTTTTTTAACAAAATTTATTAATAACATTTTGAAAGCATCCTGCATCTGTTTAACCAATTTATTTAGGATTTCACCCTGGAAATGTGTTGTTGTTTTTTAAGTGAAATCAATCAGTTTCATTAAAAAAATATGTACATAGTCCGGAGATAATTTATAATTAACAAATTCTGTTATTTTATAGGAACAAAATTAGAATAAATACATACATTATAAAATTTTGTACCATTGCTTGTTTAATATAATTTTAAGAGTAAAACGGATGCATTATGGATACTCAGAAAACAATTCATCTGGAACATTATATATAAAAAGTCCAGGGATTATTACACATTCCACGTAAGCACCATTCATGGGTACACAATAGTCATTTTCTCGGAATAGAGTTCGAGCTGACTCAAACTCTAAACCCTACCGCATTTCATATTTATACAATCCCAAATCCGCTGAGATATGCCATATATCATTTCTCTTATAGCACTGAAGGTAACTATATAATAATAGCTATTGGCTGCCTACCTCGATAATTACACACACAAAAAAAGTTAGGAAGCGGTCCAACTTAATAGCGGGTATAATAAAATGAAAAGTCGTCGGTTTTGCTTTATTAAACTTTATATGGTTATATCTTGGTTTCAGTAACATTAAATACGATTTATTCAGTTAAACCTTTTTATCTCTGATTCGGAATGCAATAATTTAAGTTTAAATTAATAGAAGAACTACTTTTCGCATACTAGAGGAAATTGGGTGAAAAGATAATGGATAAAAGTCGGTTTGAAGATGATCCTTAACGAAACAAAAGTAACCAAAGATCAAAAATCACCAAAAGAAAATCGAAAAAGTAGATGAATACATCTAGGACATATAATTAAATAAGCAATCAAAATCGAAAAGCCTCAGAAGAGTCCGCATGACTTCTACACCAGTAGAAAGATTAATTCAGAACATAAATATAGTAGAAGACCACACAAACGATGGCTAAATGACACCGAACCAAGAGTAGGTAGGAGTTAGCACCAAGTAGCAGAAGACGTTAGTAATTTGTTTCTAAAGTAAAAACTTTATTATGAATTGAAAAGTGTCACCATTCACCACGTCCACAATGAGACTATAGATTTGCTGTTTCATTTATGACATCTTTGATTAAAAGAATTGTATTTAAAAAAATTTCTTTATAAAAGATATATTAATAAAAAACCCTATCGGACTACATCACAGAACGTTTTCGGAATAACTATTCCATCATCAGTGCTATCTGGATTTACATATTTAAAGCCACTAAATATGTTAGTAAAAACCCTTTAAATGTAGCTTGATTAACTTTGAATTACATCTTTGATATTTAAAAACTATGATGTTTAAGTTATATAAGAATCCACTGGGTTGCTTGTCCTTAGACGAAGTGTCTGTGAGGACTTGTTGACAGCAACTGATCATGTTGTTCATGAAAAGTCCATTTCTGAAAATTCTTTCGGAGTAAACGTTGAAAAGCAGGGGCGTCAAGAGGCATTCCTGCTCTTCTCTTAATATTAAGAACCTGTGGACCTGTGATTCTGTTGGCTTACATATACTGGGTGACAATCGGTAGCCGGATGTTTTTAGAACGCATAGTATGAAGCTTGAGGGGATGAGAGTGGGACAAGCGCGACGTTACGCCTTACTACCTCTGTACTCTGTAGTAGTACTAGTAGTGTGCCATTTCAGTAAACATGGAGCAATGGACGGTAGAACATCGCACGTTTGCATAAGATACGTTTATCCGAAATCAAGAATCACGGCTTTTTCGCTTTCATTTCATTCACTTTAATATTGGTAGGCGTGGAGCGGTTATATCTTGCAACACAATCTTAAGAAGGATAAAGAATTTTAGAACAACAGGCCGTGTCATGAGAAAATAGCAACAAGTAGAACAGTAAGAACTCTTGTAAACATACAGCGAGTGAGAGATGCCGTCGTCAGAAGCCCTACACGGTCCGCCCGAAAACATTCAATTGAGCTAAACATTAATGTTGCATAAGGACCTAAAATTTCACCCCTACAAATTGCTGATTGTCCAGAAATTAATGGAAAGAGATGTTGAACAACGTGAGGATTTCGCTACGAGAATGCAAGTTCTTTTAAAAAATAACTTAGGTCAGCATCTTGTAATGAGCGACGAAGCTCATTTCCATTTGGACGGAACCGTTAATAAACAGAATTACAGGTACTGGGCTCCTGAGAACCCACGAAATCTCCATGAGCGTCCTTTAAATTCTCAAAATGTTATTGGTCCGACTGGCATTATTGGGTTATATTTTTTCGAAGAGGCTGGCCATACCGTCACCGTCACAATTTTATTTGCTATGTTGACGTGATCCAAAATTTTTTGGTTCCAGAACTACGCAGAAAAGGGATAAACCCAAGGAATGTATGGTTGCAGCAGGATGGTGCCACAGCTCATACTGCCCATGCTTCAATGAATATTCTCCGCAATATG